>NC_141626.1:1742500-2042500 GCF_047967505.1 Dipteris shenzhenensis
ACTAGATATAAAACATCATACCAGAGCAATCACAAATAGCTAGAAGAAAAGAAATCAATGCTTTAAGTGTGGCAAATAAATGCTTTACGTGTGGCCAAAAATGAACTCTCGAGCACAAGGAGGTATGCAAAATGTGAAACACTAGGACAACCACACTAAGCATGATCATTGAGCTCTACGATGATGAGGAGGATTTCATGGATGCTCTTGAACCCTTGATGTGACTCATGAGGAGACAGATGGAGCACATGAATCAAGACACACTCTAGATGCCGGAGTTGGGAGTGGGTCTGAGTTTCCCTTTGATCCAAGCGGTACTACTTAGCTTGGAGGGCACACCCATGACACACACAAGGTTTAGTCCAATAAGGGTATTCCATGTTGTATGCTTAGAGTCTCTTTCATTGATCATCATATTGCTATACCATTCCATGCACATAATGATGTTGATGGGAACACCCCTATGGATGAGGAGGAGCAATATTACGATGCTCAATTGGTACTTTACTCCATATTTTTTGATGCATTGACTAGTCCCAAGAGTGTCGAGACACCTAAATTGAAAAGGTGACATCAAGGGTAGACTGTTCATATGCTTGTGAACAGCACTGGTGCACATAGTTTCATAAACACTTGCAAAAGGTGCGGCTTGCTACCAGAGATAGACCATGGGCTGAGAGTTGAGGTCGCTAATGGACAACACATGATTAGTAGACTATGTTGTCGGAATGCGAGAATTTGGCTCTCTCATAATCTCTTTGCATTATGATAGAGCCTTGGGATGTGATTGGATGAAGTCCCTAGGGGAGTTTAGTATTGACTTGAATCCCATCATCTCTGCTTTGCACATAAGGGAAAAACAATGGTCTTGTAGGGTTTGACAGCCCCCAAAAAGTAGATCATCTCAGCAAGGCAATTAGCCCAATTGCTCAAGAAAGAAAGTGTCATTTATGCATTGATTATGTCATTGTCTCATAAGGCAGCATTCCCCAAGTGAAGGATATGGAAATGTAGTATAGTTGATGCTCTTAGATTTTGTTGATATGCCATGTCAGTTGCCTCCAAAAAGGGATGTTGATCATGCCATAGTTTTGGAGCCTAGAAGTAAGCCCACAAACAAGGCTGCATATTGTCTCTCTGAAGTGGCCATGGGAGGAATTGGCAAGACATGTATGGGAGTTTCTTGAGATGAATTTAATTTCTCATAGCAGTTCTCCCTTTGCCTCCGTAGTGCCCCCTTTGCCTCCTAGTCCTTGTGAAAAAGAAAGATGTTCATACCGTATGTGCATTGATTACAGGGATCTCAACAAGGCTACTATAAAAAATAGATTTCTAATACCCACGATTGATGATCTGGTAATTGAATTAAAGGGTGCTTACTGAGATTGAGTGCTCTATCATTAAATCAAAGTAAAAGAGGGTGATGAGCACAAAACCGCCTTCAGCACTGAATGGGGTTTATATGAGTTCAAGGTGATGCCATTTGGGTTAACTAATGCATTAGCCACCTTTGAGGCACTCGTGATCAAAATATTGCAACCACTTCACTTCCAATATGTGCTGTAGCGTTTTCTTTGATGACATCCTCAATTACGACAAGCAAGAAGGAGAACATTGAGCATGTCAAACAAGTGCTGGAAAGTTTGAGGTTGCATTAGCTCTATGCAAAAGCCAGCAAAGGGACTTAAGTTTATGGAGAAGAGGTTGAATATTTGGGTCATATTCTAAGCAGATATTGGATTCAAGTGTACCCCTCAAAGGTGAAATGTTGAAAGAATGGCTACCATGTAGTCTCTAGTGGTGACTCATGTGTCATGGGATCTAGACGATATGCCAATGAGGTACTCCCTCCAAGCAACTTTGGGTCTCAAAGATCAATGCATGCAAGTGTTCTCTGCTAGTGTCACTCTAGAGACTCTCAGCTTGTTGCAATCATGAATCCATAAGAGAATAAGAGGGAGAGGAGAGTGGAATGGAGAAGGGAGAGGGGGTATGCAAGGAGAAGGGGAAGGGGGAAAGAGAACATGGCATTCATGAAAGGCATGAAGAGGAAACAAGGGCAAACTTCAAGAAAAGAATTGAGCTTGTATTCCAATGTGAGCACACAAGTGAACACCATAGTCAACTACTTGGCCTTTTATACATGCTACCCTTTGAAGGGAGGGACAACCCTATACTCTCTCTGCCACTCTCTTTCCTTCTTTACAATCAACATGGGCTCATCTAGCTCTAAGGCACAATCCTAACTCTATGACTTGGGCTCATCTAGCTCCAAAGCACAATCCTAACTCTACGACTTGCCATCATCCATCAAATGACATTACCAACCAATGTCATTAATAGTCACAGCCACTAAATCCCACCAAGTTGAGAGGGTTTTTGGGCGTTGCTTCCTTCTACAACGATTTATTTAAAAATTCATCAAAAGGGTAGCTCCCCTCATGGACCTCTTGAAGAAGGATGCCTTTTTATGGTCAAATGAGGTGCAGCTCAATTTTGAAGACCTAAAATTTTCCTTGACTCATGCACCGGTATTGGTATGCCCTAACTTCTCATGGCCATTCATTGTGGAAGGAGATGCTAGTGGCAAAGGCTTGGATCTATTCTAAGGCAACAGCAAAGTGTAATAGCTAGAACATTTGAAGCCAAAGAGTTCAACTACCATGCTTATGATCAGTTTATGTTGGTGATGCTACATGCAAAGTGGCATCACTATATGTATGAGATCTTTTAAAATCAAGGTCAAAACTAATCATAAGATGCTCGAATTCTTCCTCATGTAGCCCAACTTGTCTACCACGTAAAAGAGACAGTTGGCTTCAGTGCAGTCTTACGAGTTAACATTGAGTACAGGTTGGGGAAAGAGAGTGAGGTTGCATATGCCTTGTCTAGGATGTGGGCTTGCACATTTTTTGCAATCTCTACCATTTACCAAGATTGGACACATGGCATTAAAAAAGACTACATTCAAAATTCAAAGACATCAGACATCTTTTCAGAATTATAGGAGCCCTCATGCCAAGATCATCCTAACTATCCTAACTTTAAGTTGCGTAATAGGTGGTTGTGGTTTTGGAACAAAATCTACTTGGTTTGAGATCACAATACAAGCTAATGTTGTTGAGGGAAACGCATTCTTCCCCTATGACAAGACTTACGAGTGTCACAAAGACGTATGAGAGGGTAAGGAAAAGTTTCTTTTGGGAAGGTCTATTGGTAGAAGTAGTGAAACATGTTGCTAAATGTTGTTTCCATGTGCCATCAAAACAAAGTGGACAGCAAGTTGCAAGTTGGTTTGTTGCAGCTATTAGCAATTCCAAAGGCCAAATGGACACACACAATGATAGATTTCATCACAAGATTGCCTTTTACAAATTAGAAATAGGACAACATCTATGTAATGGGTTGACAAAACAAGCCCTTTTCATACCCACTATGACCTAGTATTTAGCATCATAAGGTGCTACCACTTCATTAATCAGGTGTTTAAGCACATGGATTACACCTATGAAATTTTCAATGCTAGAGATACAAAATTTATAATTTCAAGCAAGTATTATTTACGAAAATGGATACTTCACTCCCTTCTAACACTGCATACCATCTTAAGATTGTTGAAAGGCGTGAACAAATGGGTAGAGTAATAAACCTGAGGTGTTTCTATCATGAAACCTAGAGGTTGTGGGATAGGTGGCTTGTACTTGCTAAATTTTGCTACACAAGCACTGACCATTTGTCTATTGGCATGAGCAACCTTAAGGCAATGTATGGGTACAATGCGGGCCTCAATTGGATAGATGTAGGTACCAGTCCCCGACATTGGATTATGTTTCAATGTAGCCACCAATGAGATCAAGTCTTTATTGTTTTGCTTGCTATCTCATCACCCCAAAGTAGGGTTGTAATGTCTAAAGTGTCTTTGTCTTCTTGTATTTCTCATGTTTCATTCTAAATGTATTATTAAGAATTGAAAGAAGTTTTTTCACTCATAATACCAGGTTGAGGACCACTACTTGCTCCCAAGGTGGTTTTCTATAGGCCTAACACACACACACACACACACACACACACACACTTGCTATTCTCCTTTTTTTTTGCATCCACTTAATTTCTCAATTTTCTATTTTCCTATTTTTTCTAATTCTTTTTCTTTCTATCTCACAAACAATCCCTAATTTTTTCTGTTTCTCCTAATTTTTTTTCAATTTCTATCTTAAAGATCTAAAATTTTCTCTCACCCCTCCCCACCTCTTCGCATCTTTAACCAATTTTCTCCCTTCCCTATGTTTTCCTCTTCATTCCCCATAATTTTCCCTAATTTCACTTGATTTCCTCCCAATTTTTTTAATTAATTTTTTAAAACTAAACTTTTAAATCATTTTTCCTTTTTTTCAAATTCTCTCTAGGCTCCTTTTTTTACACATTTAAAGTCCATATCAAGTTGTTTAAGTCTGTGTTTAAGCCACTATTTTATGGTGACCTTGATAACAAGGGAGGGGTGTTTATGACACTTGTCTTCCCAATTAAAGTTAAGCTAGTTCTTACCATGTTTTCTTGTTGGATGGTGGCAGTTATGCAGACTCTCCTCTTCAATAAAAGAGATGCTTATCAAGACCACCAAGCTCCTTTTTTTTTTGCAAAAATATTATAGTCATTTCTTATCAAAGCTCTTATATACTTTTTATGCAATTTCGTAGGTGCTTACTACATACTCAAACTCTTCCTTAATTCTATGATATTCTCTTTCTTTTCTTTATCTTGACTCTTTTGTCTTTTCACTATGCAAAAGGGATTGTTGTCTTGTCTTCCCCCCCGCCCCCACACACACACACACACATCCAATAGAGAGGGTATAGTTAGCACCTAAAGAAAGGTACTTTCTTCCCTTAGAAAACATTATTAGGAAGAGCTTTGGACACAATGCGATAAGAAAAATTTCCCTCGGCCATATAGTATAATATTTTAGATATATATATATACTACAAAAAGCTAAAAATTTACTTTCAAAAACTTGGTATATATACATATTTAAAGCAGAGGGAGATCCCTATGGATCCTAAACACATTGAAGTGATAGTAACCAGATAAGGATTGCTTGGGTAACCCTCCCTGGACATGATATTTTGAATGACCACCATAGTCACTCTATAGATAACATTATAAATTGGAACTACCTTTCCTGACTTTCTACCTAGGTGAAAAGTTTTCTTTCCCTAAGAAAACAATGTGATAAAAAAGAATAGAGCCTTATGATCAAAGGGAATAGAGCCTATACCAAACTAATCACACCATGATGCTTGGGTTAATAGAAACACATAGATAGAGACTTGGTTAGAATATTAGACACGTGAGTGAAATCAATATAGAAAAAAGTAATTGGACTTCCACATTCTTGTTGGGAAGGAGCAGATTTGCTCTAGAGATTTGGACATGAGGGACACCGCACAAATTAAATAGGAGTAAGGAGTAAGTATCTCACCATGCCAGATGATAGTTGTATGCCTCGTATTGCATGGAATGAGGATCCAATGCCTTACATCATCCCCTTCCCTTCAAGCCCATGAATGGACAAGTGACTTCAGACAACAACGAGCACTAGACATGGAGAATCAAGCATTGGAAGATTGAAGGCCATTCACGTGAAACTCTACTGTAAGCATTGCTATAAGTCTCAAGAGGATTGGTGACTCCAACTCCATTGACATGAGGAGAAGGAGCCTAGAAGCCTAGATTCATCATTCATTCCCCATGTATTTTGTGTCATTTTATCCAACCAATGGATGGAGGAGAAAAACTTTCTCCTACCACAAGGGGATCCTCCATACTCACCTGCACCCACTCCTTCTCAACATTCTATCCTAGCATATGTGACCAACAGACGCACTACATGATAGATGCAACTTCTGCTTTACCCAGTAGCCCAGGGAATGGTTGAGTGTCTTTGAGAAACAGAGGGAATCCAAACTAAATCTTGTGAGCTAATTACATGCATTCATACCTAGGGAATGCATGCTGTAATAATATATAGTTGGTCTACCCCATCTGTGCATGAGAGGATAGCCCATGAGCATAAACAAAGTATGCAAGGATTGGGGCTATGACATCGGGAGGAGACAAACAACCAGAGGCTTGATGTCCATAACTTTACTCGAAAATTAAGACTCCGCATGTGAAAATAGAACAATAGATGCTAATATAGAGAGCAAGGACATTGGAGATACCTCCACGAGCTCAACCTTTTTTCTTACTCGCGCATATTTCCAGTAATCGCATGCTGGCTACGTGCTAATCCATAGATCTTGTGGATTCATAAAAAACACTAAAGGAAGAAGCAAAAAGACAAGCACAAAGCTTCGACATTAGCATCATGCATAATCATCCTTTATCTAATTTCTGTCCGATGTTAGCTTTTACCACAAATAGATGGCCTTCCCCCGTGGGTGCATTTGGGAAGTGTAAGAGCCACATATCAAAAACGAAAAGGAGGACACCTAAATACGTGAAGGACATCTTTAATGTTGGCCATCCATATATAAAATGCAGATGTTTGGAAGAGAAGATTGATTGTAGAGCACAACCATTGTGGTAGATGTTGCATAATCTACAAGTGTTTTTTCTGAATAGGCCACTCAAAGTTGCTTTCAACTCTTTCCTTTTATTTATGAAGGCAAGCATATTATTTTAATTTGCCAGAACATCTTACATATTATTAAATATGAGATCAATGATGCTGATATTTTATGACTTTTTTATTTATGAAGGCTAGTGATATGGTTTTATTCTGCGAGGTGTCTAATCATGTTTCACTACATGAGGGAACTGGTATTATTAGCCGTTAAGAATTTGGAAAAGAATCCACTTGCTCTATTACTACCCGAGCCTTCACCAGGAGTGATGTCCTATCGTGAACTCATGCTACAGTCCCCTGAAGTAATACTTACCAAGGATTATGGATCTAGCAGGAGAGGAAGGTCATCACGCATCGGCGGATACACAAGGGGACGTGGATGCAATTCCTATTATTCACCAAGGGGATAAAATTCCAATAAGATGATTGAATGGTGACTCCCTTCAGAAAGTTCAATACATCTAGATAGTCCAGAATCACAGGTACAATCATCCAAGATCCTAAGAGGTGGTAAGCATTAGAAAAAAAGGGAGCTCATTTTGGGGCCTTTTAGAAGAGAGAGAAAATAGGCTCTCAACCAATCAGGAGTGGGCCAACGTTACGTTGAAAATTCAACAAAAGATGATGAAAATAAGAAAAAGAAATAGTACTATATGTTCATAGAAGCATGTCACATTAATGAGGTGATCTAATTTGAATCTTTAAAAATGTTATTTTTTTTCAGAATTTGGTGATTCTGACACCGCAGACGCGTCCGGAACGGCCCAAAACCCCAAGAACGGCACTAGAAACACTAGAATCGGACATCCGGAGGCCCGAAAACGGCCAAAAAAGGTTGAAAAGTGAGATTTGCTAATAAACGCGATTTGGTACAAATCAGAGCGTTTCTAGTGCCGTTCTTGGGGTTTTGGGCCATTCCAAATGCATTTGTGGTGTCAGAATCACCAAATTCTGCACAGAAAAGTGTTACTCTTATATGAACATTGAATGTAAAGCATGTGAAAGAATATATTTATTCCTTTTCACACTGACATTTCTCACGCAAGTATCCATATTTTCTTGCTTTTGTAGAGAGAGAAAAGAGAAAATAGTGAATTTCTTACAGGGCCTAAAAATGAGCTTCCATTTTTCCTAATGACCATATCATATATGAACACAAAGAATAAGAACCTCCCTGTATGACATCTACTTTATGGCAAAAATAGATTGGCCCCATGCTAGAGAGTGTGTGACACAATCTATTTTATTATGTCTTGGCCAAACTCTCCCTTGCAAGATAGGCCCTTATGGCCAATTAGGTCCTCTTTTCCCTCTTGGCACATAGCCTCATGTTGATGTTTTCACACAGGGTACATGCAACAACTCAAGTGCTTGGTACACACCTTCTTATCGGCAAGATAAAATGAAATCCAAGGTCATCTAGATGATCCTACCCCACATAGAGGGAGGACTTGGCATGATTGACCTAGAAATGTAGACTACAGAGTTTTTGGGCAAGCTAACTAGTTGTGCATGGACTAAATCCTAGCTCATATGCTTAGAAGCTCTTGCTCTAGTGAGGGCTTCTCAAGAACACCCCCCCAAGTAGGTGGTCACTAGTAGCATTCACAATGGATCTTGTTAGAGGCACCCCTCATTAGGAAGGCCTCAACATTGATGAGGAGTCTACATAGGGTGTAGTAGCAGCTATCAAGAGGACTCCATGAGGCTAATTCTTAGTGCTGAGCACTAACCCTTCTATGGCATCCTGAGGTTTGAGATCAAAAGGGCCTCATATTGGGATAGTGTAGATGTATTAGATAGGTATAGTGGATAATGTCCTAATATTATAAGTCTTATGGATCTTGGAGTCATGTTTTTACTAAGATAGAGGTATAAAAGAGCCTTTTCCCACGTTAGGGAGTTAAGCACAAACATGATAGAGATAGAATTAGCCATCCTTGAGTCTTGGAAGGATGGACTTCATAAACCCTTAGGACCCCACATTGGTTTAGAAAGTCCTCTAAGATAGGGGTGCCCCTGAGGATACAAGATCTACACTGAGACTTGCGATCCTTTCACTCCAAGCACTAAAGAGTAGGGCCAAGGGGATCCTCGAACTAGAGTGTGATGGAGAGACAGAGATGTATTGGGCCACAGACTTGCTTGTTTGGTAGAGGATCAAAGTAGTGGGCCACTTGGGTAATGATTGGACCATCGACCTAGCATCACTCACTTTGGGGCATGATGAGTCATGATGGTTCCTCTGGTTGTGGGAAGGTTGTCCTCTTCATGAGGTACAATGGGATCTAGGTGAGGAAATTTGGCCATCTAGAGTACGACACATGGAGAGATATGTGGAGGTGCACTTTTTCACGTATATGACATGCATTGAATCACATCTCACCTACACTAGAGGCGACTACCTAGACTCTTTGAGAGAGAGACATTGGATTGTTGAGCAGGAGATGCCCCACGAGGTCAAACTTCTAGACTAGCTGATGGCCATGAAAGATTACATAGTTCTTCTAGATGGTTTCCCCATGGGGTTGTATCTCTTAGTCTTTGTCTACTTGAACTCCGAAGATGTGCAAGGATGGGAGGTGCTTACCATTGCATGGATAGTACCCTAAGACAATCCAATAATATTTTTGGAGCTGCATCACAACACAAGGATTTGGCAAGGTGCTCTTCAAATAGTGGCTTAAACATGTAGGACTTTACTTGGAATATGGAAATTTGGTTATAGGTCATGCCTTCTCCATTGACATAATCACCCATAGCCTACAGAATCTAGGGAAAAATGGCTTTGGATTGAAGCACAAAATATGACTCAAGTGTAAGATACAAACTCCCCTTCTTGGTAGCATATTTTTGCCTTTCTCAAAGGATAATACTTGGGAGATGGTGTCTAGCATCATTGCTTGGAGCATCTAGGTTGCCCATTGTAGCTTGGTGATGGCAGGCCACCTAGTCCTCTCAATTGTTACCCTGATTACCCTTTGATAGGATATCTATCATCTACATATCATATATGCATCATATGGGAGCATGAGACTTTAGGACATTGGATGAATGCTAAGGGGCAGGCATGTTTCTACAAAGTTTCTTTTATCTATTCATAGAGTGAGGTATTTATTGGATGTATAGCCCCTTACCCTAGTTGTTGGTCCTTGTTTCAAAGATTCCCCAGGAAATTAGCTAGGCTCTTTGAAAATGGATGGTTGATATCCAATTTTTTCCTCCCTTTGATTCTCATGATGATCAATGCAACATGGATTGCCAACTTGTATTGTTGTTTTTGTCAAGAATTAATAGAAAGGCCTTTTCTTTGGAAAATCATTGTTAAAAACTTAACCTTCTAAAGTGGCAATATTAGCTTTCGCTTCTACTTCCTAGTTTAAATTATCACCATAGGTGTAGATTATAGCCCCTTTTGGATTGTTGTCCTATTCCATTCTCATCATGAGTTTTGATACTCTAACACTTCTAGTTCCTCATCCCAAATTTGTGGCTTTTATTTTATCCTTTGCGCATCCACTTCTAGCACCTTAGATGTGTTGCTTGCAATTATCAATTGCTAACAATGCATGTATCCAATTGTTGATGTCACCTTGTGTATCACCTTTCATTAAATTGAGCCATTTCTTTGCCAAAAGTGATGTGTTGCTAGAAGAGGTGTCATAAATATATATGGGTATAGTGGGCTTGATTTGTCATGTTCCTAGATTTATTTCAATTGTAGTATCTCTATTCTAAATGGTGATCTCGTTCATGCCCCAATCATGAGTACTAATGCTTCTCTTAGCCATAGTCTTCTCACTTAGGAAGATCCAATATGGTGAATTGTATGGAAAACCTAACTCTAATGATTTTGGTTTGTAACATTATTGACATATCCCAAAGGTTTCATGTTGGTTTGATGGCTAGTTGTATGTTGAATGTGGCCATCCTTAGTGGTAGTCCCCATTCATCATAGATCTGATATGGTGAATTGTATGGAAAACCTAACTCTAGTGACTTTGGTTTGAAACATTATTGACATATCCCAAAGGTTTCATGTTGGTTAGATGGCTAGTTGTATGTTGAATGTGGCCGTCCTTAGTGATAGGTCCCATTCATCATAGATCTTTGCTAAGGTGTTTACTTGTCCCACCATCCACTATTGCAGGATATGGTCAATGTGTTTTATGCTCCAGTGGGATGTTTACATTTTTTACGTCTTCAAAATCACCAAATTTCACCAAAATAACACCCTTATCTTCTTCTATTAGTCGTGGAAAACCTTATATAGATTTAATCCATCAATCCTATTTCTAATACTAGGTGGCAATACTCCCTTGGCCTCTACCTTTGCTATTTTGTCCACTTCTAATTGTTCATGTTCCCTTCTTACCCATTCCTCTAAGGCTTGATACTGGGCTTTCTCTATTCATGCATTGTGATAAGAATCTTTTGCTTCCTGCTTTGCATTGGTGGTTTGTGTTCTAGGCCTTTCTTCATGTTGTTGTGGGATGAGCAAGGATCTTTACTTTTTGAACTAGAGGTGGTTTTTTCCAAGTCTCTTTTTTTTGCCTTCTAGTTACCATAGGTACCAGTTGGGACACCACACTTTGGTTTTTGATTCCAATGATTCCAATGTGTACAGTGGGTTTTGCTACATTGATATGTTCAAACTTGGCTCTAAGTGGGAAATCCATGCATGCATGTCCTACTCCACAGTACCTACACATAGTGCTTGGGCTACTTGTATGAGGTCACTTTTCTATTGAGTGGATTTTCCCACATAGCAAACACTTGATGGGTGTTTGGTATGTAGCATACATTAGAATGAGACCTTCTAACTTCCGTATAGTACATTGTGTAGTCTAGCTCAAAGTAATATTGTGTTCTAGGCCTTCAAGTTGGAGTTGACTAGCATGAATATTGGAATGGAATTGACAGCTCTGAGATATTATGGGGGATTAAGATTCCTCAATCTCATTGAGGTCCTTCTGTCCTTATAGGGATGGGATTGAACCTTGCCATCTATAACATTATGTGTAAATGTGGGTTGTTTGCAAATCGAGATTAGCACTTGTTGATATTATTGGGGTCAAAGTTGCAAAAACTACTTGTTGTAGAAGAATGTATTTGTATCATGTCTCAGAGCATTGCAAAAGGGAAACCATAGCCTTGGTTAGTGGCTATGGCCTTTTTTAGGATTGGGCATTCATTTGGTATATGGCAGGCTATTTATACAGCGAGGGGACCATACGTACTCCCTTCATGGATATTTATGCATGGGAGATTGGTACTCTCAAAGCTTTTTGTTTAATTGCTTACATCATTTCTTACTCTACCTTATAGCCATGGCCTTGACATTGTATATCTTCTTGCAATAGTCATCTCAAATCAACCACATGGTATGGACCTTTACTATAGTTTTCTCATAGATAGAGCATATACAAATCAACTATGTGTTTGATTTCATGATAATGCATTTAAATTAAGGTGCATTGATATATGCATACGTCATGTCCAAAGCATCCATGGTCTTTGCATCTCCCTTTTAAATTAACCACGTGATACATCCTTGTACATAATCTCTTACATCTTCATCAATATACAACATAGTCAGTTTGAAAGTGATTCACCAAGGAAAAATATGTTTTTATTAATTTTATTGGTTTTACAAATTTAATTATTTCTACAATGATATTCTATGTCTTTAATCTATTTTCTCATTAATTCAATTGATTCAATATATGTATGTATGTATGCATGTATTACTACACACACACATGTACATTAGAATGTATGTATGTATATATGTAGTACACACACACACACACGCATGTACATTAGAATGTATATGCATGTGTGTGTGTACTACATACATACAATATTGAATCAATTGAATTAATGAAAAATAGATTAAAGACATAGAAATGTCATTGTAGAAATCATTGAATTTGTAGAACCAATAAAATTAATGAAAACATACTTTTCCTTGGTGAATCACTTTCAAACTGACCATGTCATTGATTTGTATATATTGATGAAGATGTAAGAGGTTATGTACAAGGATGTATGCACACAAGGTCTCTTGACATTGTATGTCTTCTTACAATAGTCATCTCAAATCAACCACATGGTTACATGGACCTTTACTATAGTTGTCTCACAGAGAGAGCATGCACAAATCAATCGCGTGTTTGATTTCATGCTAATGTACTTAAGTGAAGGTACATTGATACATACATCACCTCCAAATCATCCATGGTCTGTCTCTCCCTTGCAAATCAATCACGTGGTCAAATTTATGCTTATGATGATATTACTTAGTCCTCATTGGTATGATACTTGAGTGTAGTATTTTCCCTCCCAAAAGACTTATATTTATGTTTACTTACTATTTTGGAAGACTTACCCTTGGGTGTAGTATTTTCATCTTGAAAGAATTATCCTCATGATGATTGTATTTAATGTCATAAAAAATAGTGTTAGAGTTAGTCTTACTATCCTTGATGTTAATACATCATGAGCATCATTGCAATGCTCACCTCTTGAATTGGTTAATATCTTTTAGGTGGGCTTCTTAGTGGTGGATGAGAACCATGCTATTAGATGCTTGTCATCTAGATCGAGGTTACATTTTCCTATTACTTGGGCTATTAGACATTATCATTTGGCTACTTCATTCTTCCCAGGTACCTTTTGACTTTTTCTTTTTCCTCTTGCTTAATTTTTGCAAGTTGTAGGGCAAGGTCATCTTGTAATCTTATGATTTGGAATCTCATTTAAATTTTTAGGAGGAGATCCCCTATAACTCTTTCCATTACAAAAAGGTCAAGATAGCATTTAAAGGCTTCATCGATCAAGGCCATGTTGCTTTGGTTTGATTAGATTGTTCCTTGATAATCTGCCCATCCATTGTATTTGGGCAATTCAATTTTACCAAAATATCCTCTTCATTGTTGTGGACATTGTTGCATTGCTTGAAGTTTTTTGCGTCTACATCCTGATTTCTCTCTCCATCTTCTCTTTAATCTAACATGTTGCTTGTGGAGGGAGAGATGTTAATCATAATAGGGCATGAAGGTTATAAGAAAGTTTCCAAAAATACATGTATTCTAGCCTTATTCCTAATCTCAAGTACATAAATGGTGCCAATTGTTCTTTTAATATGCTAGAGGTGTGGCAAAGCCACACATTCATTTTGAGCCTTTTGGACCAATGATGTTAAACAAATGTAGAAACCACAAGTAAAAATTAAATTTCAACAAGGCATCCTCGACTTTTTGGGGGGGAGGTTTTTTTCCTCTAAAAATATATCCTTGAGATTAGGTGTAACCTTATGTTAGGTAACATTTAATTGTGTTTAGAATTCTCTAACTCTAATTAATTTTGATTGGCTATATTTGTTGTAATAAGTGTAGTTACATATTCATCATTTAGTTGTTTTTAGGTTGGTTTAATTAGCTTTGGCTAAGTTAGTGGTTTAAATGGTTTTGGTCAAATTAGTGGTAAGCTCATGGTAAGGGGTCTAGTCGGTCACAAGGGTTTGCAAACATCACCATCATTGGTTACAATGTGGTTATCAAGAGAGGGGAGGAGGGTATGAGGGGATGATGGTGGAATTAAGAGGGGCAATGGGCAATAAGGTAGGCAGCTGGTGGTAGGGTGGCACAATGACAATTAAGGGGGATATGAGAAGCACTGTTGACTGTGGCTAGGAACGGGAGGGGAGAGCATGTGGAACTAGCACTCAAGGGGCAGGTAAATAAGGAGGAGAGAGTGCTAGTCTCGTTCATAAATCAAAGGGGTGAAGGGTTGACTAAAATGAACAAAAGAGAGAAGGAGCAGTGAAGGTGGAGGGAGGAGGAGGAGGAGAAGGTGGAGGGCGGAGGAGGAGGAACGGACAAGGGAGGAGGAAAGGTGAGGGAAGGGAGGAAAGAATGAGGAGGAGATGGTAGAAGAGGAGGGAGGAAGAAGGAAGGATCAAAGGGAGGAGGAGGAGGGAGAGGAGGACGAGGAGCTGGGAGGTAGAGGAGATGGCAGAGGAAATGGGAGGAGGAGTTGGAGAAGGAGAGGAGGAAGAGGAAGGAGTGCAAGAGTATGAGTTGCAAAAGGGAGGGCATGCTAGTACATGTTGATAGTGTAAGGCATAATAGGCACAAGAAAACCAAGAATAAAAATAGTTGTAGTGAACTAAATAGTGAGTGTCGAAGAGTGCAAGATTCTTTCCATTAAGAGATATTATACATGTTCACAAGCTTCTATCTCTATACAATGTATGTCACTAACAAATTGCATGCTACCACACAAAGTATAAGGCAATACACAATGCATGTTTTAAGGATCTTAGTCTTTTGTTTACTACTTCTAGTATTTCTCTGTCTAAATAATGGTTTTACAAGTATGTCTAGAGCCTTTCTAGATAGTTTTTTGGCTATTCCTATCCTATGAGATCCATCAAATATAATGTAAAGCTCAAGTTACTGAAACATTGCTACTCCATACATATAAAGATCTCATGTTGATGACTTTTGACTACTCTTTTGACCCTTGTTTAATAGTACCTAGTAGAGACATGGAAATGAATAGTAAGCTACATTATTGCATTCCTAATGGATGGTGCTTCTATGGTATGGGACACAAAGGTCTACTACTATAGGGTTAGGTCGTGTCTCTACCCTATCCAAGGGTGAGGTAATACTCCAGTGTTGGTGATGACTTCTAGATAGATCAATAATTTGTTCCTAGATCATGGTTCAAATATGATGATCTTGGAAGCTGAGTCAAAGGAGTAGTCATCTCACTCATATTAGAGTACATCTTTACCTAGAGAATTGTGGTGGAATGAAGATGTCTCCAATTCATTAGTCGTTGTCTTCTTGGGCATTATGTGATTTAACAAAATTATGTCTTTTGGTTTCTCTTTCAAGTAATTGTCTAAGTATCAAAAGGGATATTGAGGTGACAAGGAGGTGAGAGATAAAAGAACATCTAGGAGTAAGATAGAAGAAGAGCGATGAGAGAAACTTACAAAGGCTCTATTAAAAGCCATGTCTTTTACGTGACTTCATAAAAACCATGGGAGGTTTATGACTATCCATAGGAGTCATCTATCCCTACACAAAGTGTATGTTAAGGATCCATCTCTAGAAAATATGTGTGTCAAGGATTTGGGACTTTCTCTATATAACACAAAGTAGAGCTCAAGGAATTTATTCTTTTTCTGTGCATTAAGTTAAGGATTTTGTATCAATCTTTCTCTCTCCAACACAAAGTGTGCAAGTCACAAAAGTGTAGGTCAAGGGACTTAGTATTTCTTTCTCCAACAATGGTGTGGATCTAAAACTTTAGTCTTTCTCTTTCTAGAAATATCATGGTTTTGTAAGTATGTCTAGATCTTCTTTGGAGATTAATTTGGCTATAACTATCCTATTAGATCCATTAAATACACTCTAAAGCTTAAGTACTAGTGGAAGTATGTTGGGCTAGTTCACAAAATAAGGTTGAGCAAATCCCCTAAGAATAATTTTATTTTCATCCTTGAGTTATTATTGATTATGTGGTTAGAGTTGTGCCACTATGTGGATTTCCCCCTCTTAAGTTGTGGGTCATCCTTCGCCTTTGGGAATAAAACCCTAAAGATGGGCCAAAAGGAAAATGAAGGAAATATGTAGAAAGTCAAGTCCACGTGGATCAAAGACTGCTGGTCGATCAAAATATGACTGCATGAATAACAATGTGTATAGCTGCGTACTGAACATGTCAAAGCTGAACATGTCAAGAGTCACCATGGATTGTGCAACTGCTCTGTGGAAGAGGCATCTGAATGTGAGGCTAGTCGATGTAACGATGGAGATGTGACCAGCAAGTTGTGACATACGAGGGTGTCACCAACCCAAAATAACTATTAGCAATGTCGGATGTCTGCTACAGTAGTGTAATCTTTGTTGAATGATGCGGGGTTGAAGAAGACCGCATAGTCGATGTGGACAGAGTGATCCAAGGGATGAAAATTTGAGGCCGAAGGTGCAGGTGTGATATGTTGCTCTGAAGAGGCCCGTACAAATGACAAGTTATGGCAACTTGTCAATCTTGTATGCTCAACTATCATGAGCTGGAGGTTTGTCTGATGTGTGCATAATTAAACATCCATCAGCATGGGATGTAGCATTTTTTGTAGGCTCATTGAGAAAGGGCTGATAGTATAAAGGCTTAGAAGCCTGAAATACAACTGAAGAATCATAAGATATCCCTAAGGCATAGGAGGTGCCGAATGATGACATAGGGATCGATCTATAGTCGTGGATCCAACCACTAATCTGCATCATGTAAGGACTGTATAATACAACCATAAGTGCATGCTAAAATACTAAATCTCCCCAAGTTGCGCTATGGTGGAACTTGATGAAGTCTACTACTACACTTGGGCAAGACCGCACTAATGCATGTGTCCTCGTGCTGAGGAATGATCTAACAAAATATGAAGAGGGGAGAGGAGAAGAGTGGAGATGAGGAGAGAGGACACAGCTAGAGAGCACACCACAAATGACTAATTGTACACTAGATTTAGTTGACAAAATAGAATATATACAAACCCTTTTAGGGTTAGGGTTAGGGGATCTAACCCTTTCCTTTATAGCACTCTATAAGGTTAGTGCTATGCACATATGATCACGTGATGGTGCTATGCACACATGATCACATGATGTTGAGCGTGAACTCTCAACACCTTCCCTCAAGATCAACATCATGAAGTAGGCCTTCCCTCAAGATGATGATTCTAGGGAATCGAGGAAGGACTGAGCATTACATTCCATCACACCCCTTTAATGGGAATGTCCTTCCTCTGTGTCAATAGTCGGTGTTTCTCGAATAGCTCTTTACCAAGTGGTTTGGTAAAGATGTTTGCAACATTTTCTTTGCTATCACAATGCTGCAGTGTGATGTCACCAAGTAACACTCTTTCTCTAATGAAGTGCTCTCTGACATCAATGTGCTTTGTCCTAGAGTGATATATTGGATTTTTGGCCAATGCTTGAGCCGATTGATTATCACAGTATATTGTTGTTGGCTTTGACTCATCAAAGTAATCTATTTCTGACAATAGTCTTCTGGAGCCATATAGCCTCACATGCACCTGTAGTGAGTGCTCTATATTCTGCTTCAGTCGAAGATAGAGAAACAGTTGGCTATTTGTTTGACAACCATGATATAGCACCTTGACCAAGGAAAAATGCATATCCCTGTGTCGATCTCCTGGTCTCATGATCTTCGACATAGTCGCTGTCACAGTATCCATGCAACCGTGGATGACTTCCTCTGTATTCTATCCCAAACTGTCTTGTTCCTCTGATGTATCTCAAGACTCTTTTGGCTGCATTCCAGTGAGACTGTTTTGGATTTGCCATAAACTGTGCTAGTGAGCTCATTGCATAACAAATATCTGGCCGTGTGATTGTCAGATATATAAGAGATCCGATGAGTTGCCTGTAGTATCTGTCATTGACTGTAGGCTTTTCTGAATCTTTAGTAAGTTTCAAACTCTGTTCCATGGGAGTGGCTGCAATCTTGCAATCTGCCATATGAAACTTCTTTAGGAGACTGTCAACATACTTGAGCTAACTCATGAATGTGCTATTTGAATCTCTCCAGAACTCAATTCCAAGATAATAGTGCATAAGTCCAAGATCTTTCATGTCGAACTCTGCAGATAAGTCTTGTTTCAATTTTCTGATGAAGCTATCCTTGCTTCCTGTCACAATCAGATCATCCACATACAAAAGTGCAATACTAATGCCTTCACCTTGAACTTTGTAGTAGAGAGTATGATCAGCATTGGACTTCATGTATCCCAGATCAGCAAAATACTTGTCAATTCTACTGTACCAACTTCTAGGTGCTTGCTTTAAGCCGTAGAGACTTTTCTTGAGATGGCAAACCTTTTTCTCCTTTCCTGGTTCAACATAACCTACGGGTTGTTGCATGTAGATTTCCTCGTCTAGATAACCATTGAGAAATGCATTCTTGACATCGAGCTGATACACATTCCATTTACTGAGTGTCGCTAGTGATATCAAGAACCGTATGGAATCCATCTTTGCTACTGGAGCATAAGTCTCATCATAGTCCTAACCATATTGTTGTGCAAATCCTTTTGCAACTAGTTTGGATTTGTATCTCTAAATACTGCCATCTGGATTGTACTTCACTTTGTATACCCATTTGTTTGCTATGGCCTTCTTTCCTGGTGGAAGGTCACATAATTCCCAAGTGTTATTTTTATACAAAGCATCCATTTCTTCATTCATAGCAGTTTGCCATTCTAGCTTGTTTGCTGCATCTTCGAAGTACACTGTCTCTTCTGTAGCCATGATGGTAGTCATAAGAGCATAGTTGGTGGTTTCCACTTGAATTGCTTTGCCTTTCTGAGCATATGTCAATCTGGCTGGAGGTCTGCTTTCCCTAGTAGGCTGTCTGAGCCGCTGTGGCTCTACTTGGGGTGTTACTGGCAATTCTTTCTCTTCTTCATCAACCTATTCTATAGATGACTGTGAAGTCGATGCTTCTATCTCCTGTGTAGGTGAGGTTTTCCATTCTGATTCCTCATCAAAGATTACATCTCTAGAGATAATGACTTTGCGGTTGATGGGATCATACAATTTGTATGCTTTGCTTTCTTCACTGTAGCCAACCATGATGCATTTGCGTGACTTCGCATCCAATTTCCTAAAATGATCATCATGTATGTGGGCATATGCTATGCAACCAAAAATGTGGAGATGCCCAATGCGTGGCTTGTGTCCAGTGAATGCTTCATAGGGAGTCATACCCTATATCAGTTTGGTAGGAAGCCGATTAAGCAAGTAGTTTGTGTTGAGATATCGAGCTCCGCTCTTGATATGCCAAGGTGACTGTTGTGCATTTATGTCACCGACTTGTTAGCTGGAGATGCGGTTGGTACACCACCCACGAATAATAGCTGGATGACAGCTATCTTTATCTACACTAGTTCATGGCTCAGTTAGTATGCCACCTTAGTTAGTTGAGTTTGGTTTGAGACCCACATATAGGGTTCTTCTATTTCTTTGTACTTGAGTTCTTTTGGCTTACACAACTAAGAAGAGGAAAACTGTTTTCAGCCTCCACCTTTGTGTGTATTCCCCCATTGTGCATGTGAGAAAGCCGCAAGTGAGACTCCTTCCCTCTCTCCCACAATCTTCACATGGTATCAGAGCCTTGTTCGTGGTAAGGAGCTCAAGAAAGCAAGCCAAGTTCATGGTGTCCTAGTAAGAGGACAAGTGTTGCTTTCCTATTTCGAGTTTGGGAGCAAATCTCTGCAGGTAGCACAGCCAGAAGTGTAGGAGTGCACTGTTTCAGATTGAGACGCCCTTCGCGGTGTGGCGAGAGCGCAGTATATGCTGCGGGTGAGGGGCAAAGCCCTTAGTGACTTTATTTTTCTGATTTGAGGGCGTTTCGGGGCCCGTTTTGAAGGCGGAAGTTCTTCGCAGGCACTCAGAAAAAGGCCCTGTTTTTTGCCGACCACTGCACGCGGCTAGTCGGTGGAAAGGTGCCGCAAAAATTGCATCTTATGCCTGTGTGCAGAGATATTGGGAGTTGCAGATTCATGCCTATTGCCTGTTGATGCAAAATCGTCACTAGGAAGTGACTGTGTGGTGAAATACCACTCTCGTCGGTTTTGAAGATCTGCCCGTGTGAGGCAAAAGCTGTGTTTTTTACAGTGACAGAATATTTTGCAGTGTTCTGTAATGGCATCTGATTCTCTTTCACAGATTGTCACTGAAAAGCTTGACAAGAACAACTTCCAGGCATGGAAGTTTAGAATGACGAATTTCTTGATGGGAAAAGGCTATTGGGAATTCATTACAGGAAATGAAGAAGAATATGTTCTTCCTAATGTTCCTAGTCAACAGGAAATGCAGGCATTTAAAGGATGGCATGAGAGAGCCAGGAAAGTTATGTACTGGCTGTCTATCAGTATTTCGGACTCCATGATTGTGCATATTCAGGATGCAAATACGCCAAAGGAGGCATGGGATACTTTGGCAAAGATGTACAGCACAAATACGCAAGCCAGGAAAATGCAACTCAAACAGGAGTTGCACAATGTGCAGAGAGAAAATTTGAGCATAAATGACTACCACATGAAAGTGAAGAAAATTGCAGATGCACTTGCTTCCATTGGGTCACCAGTGGATGATGACGATTTGGTCTCTGTGACCTTGAACGGTCTAGGAAAGGATTATGCACAGTTCCGGACATCCATTGCCGTCCGTGAAAACTTTTCTGATTTTGAGGAGTTGATTGCTCTTCTAATTTCTGAAGAGCAGAGAAATGGGGGTGCATCTTCTTCAGCAGGAACTTCAAAAGAAACTGTCTTCTACTCAAATGCTGGCAGAGGTAGAGGCAGAGGTAGAGGAGGCCGATCTGCAGGCCGTGGTAGAAATCAGAATATGCAGCAAACGCAAGAAAACCAGTCCTATGCAGGAGGACGTGGTAACTCTAGAGGCAGGGGGAGCCAAAGAGGCCGTGGTGGATGGCAGAGAGGCCAAAATGCAAACAGCAATATTGAATGCTACTATTGTGGCAAAATGGGTCATATGGCTAAAGACTGCTACAAAAAGCAGAATGACATTATGAGTGGAAAATTGCAGCAAGGCAATTATGCATCCTCTAGTAGACAGGGCGATGACAGAAATGAGCATTTGTTTATGGTGCAGCATATGACAAATCCTGTAACAAGTGCAGAAGAAAGCAATGATGTGTGGTATGTTGACTTGGGTGCGTCAAACCACATGACAGGTCACGCTGAATGGATGCAGGATGCAAGAAAAATGGAAAAACCAGGATTTGTGGAGACTGGTGATGATACTGCACATCCTATTGTGCAGATTGGCAAAATTCCTTTGTCTATGCAGGATGGGAAAAAGAAATACTTGTCTGATGTATTTCATGTCCCGAACATCACCAAGAACCTGGTTTCTGTTGGTCAGATGGTTGAGCAGGGCTTGCAGGTCAGATTTAATCCTCATGGATGCTTTGTTGAGGATATGAAAAATAATGGTCGCTTGATAGCAAAAGGAAAGAAGAAGGGCAGGATGTTTACATTGGATGCAGACATGCCTGAATTGAGTGCAACAATGTTTGCACATGGGACCGGTGTAGTCGCAGATATTGATATCTGGCACAAACGCATTGGTCATGTTAATATACAGCGACTTAAATCAATGCAAGCCCAAAATATTGTTGCAGGTTGCCAAAATTCAAGGTTGCAGAAATGCACAAGATTTGTGAAGCCTGTCAATTTGGGAAACAGGCAAGGAAACCTTTTCCTAGGCATGTTCAAGAGAGTAAAAAGCCATTGGAATTAATCCACTCTGATGTGTGGACTACAAAAGCTGCATCTATTGGAGGCTGTCACTATTTTGTCACATTTATTGATGACTTCAGCAGAAAACTGTGGGTGTATTTTATGAAAAAGAAAAGTGAAGTGTTTGGGCACTTCAAAGTTTTCAAAGCTATGGTGGAAAAAGAAACAGGCCTGCAAATAAAATGCCTAAGGTCAGATGGAGGGGGAGAGTACCTCTCAAATGAGTTTGCAAGGTTCTTGCAGGAGCATGGTATAAAGCAGCAATATTCATGCAGTCATACCCCACAGCAAAATGGAATTGCAGAAAGGAAAAACAGGCATATTGGAGAGGTATCTCGGGCTATGCTAAATGAAAAAGATCTACCAGATTATTATTGGGCTGAAGCAGTTGCTACAGCAGTCTATATAATGAACAGGACTCCCACTGCAGCAATACATGGCATGACGCCAGAGGAGATGTATACTGGTAGGAAACCAGATATTTCTCATTTGAAGATTTTTGGTTGCATTGCCTATGTCCATGTGCCAGATGAGTTGAGGTCCAAGTTGGATCCAAAAGCTGAGAAATGCATCTTTATTAGTTATTCTCTGCAGCAGAAAGGGTATAGCTGCTATAACCCTTCTACACGTAAGTTCATAGTGAGCAGAGATGTTGTTTTTGATGAGATGAGCAGCTGGTATAAACCAGTAAATGTGATGATTGATGTAGATGCACAAAATGGTAATGCTGCACAGAATGCACAGCAGCAATCACAAAATATCAGTGGACCTAGAGTGTCCTCTACCAGTGGTTCACATGCTTCGCCATGGACAGGTAGATTGAGATCAGGAGAATCCCCTCAAAGCAATGCAGAGAGTGGTACGGAGGTATCACGAAAAGGAAAAGAGAAGGTAGATCAGCCCATGTTTGATGTGAATGCAGGTCACTCTTGTGTGGATGGTGAATCCAGTGGCTCAGAACAGAGCATTGATGATGAGTTGGGTATTCCTTCTGTTGTTACACCTGGAGTAAGGAAAACCAGGGATGTTTTGAGAGCACCTGGAAGTGAGCCTATTTTGCACAGGTCTACCAGGGTTAGGTATCCTGTGGATAGGCTGAAATATGATGGATTTACAGCCATTCACTATGCCTATATGGTCAAAGTGATACAGGAACCAGAACCCACTTCTTTTGAGCAAGCCATGGGAAATGAAAAATGGGAGAAAGCCATGGATGAAGAAATGGATGCCTTGGATGCTAATGCTACATGGGAATTGGTGCCTTTGCCTAAAGGCAAGAATGCAATTGGCTGTAAGTGGGTTTATAAGATCAAGCACAATGCAGATGGTTCTGTGAATAGATACAAGGCAAGATTAGTTGTCAAGGGGTATGCACAGACATATGGCATTGATTATGAAGAAACTTTCAGCCCGGTTGCAAGGATGGCAACTGTAAGAGCAGCCATTGCTATGGCTGCATCAAAGGGATGGTCTTTACATCAAATGGATGTAAAGAATGCCTTCTTGCATATGGTGATTTGCAAGAAGAGGTCTTTATGGAGCAGCCATCAGGTTATGTTCATGCTACTCATCCTGAGTTTGTTTGCAAGTTGAAGAAAGCCTTGTATGGCTTGAAGCAAGCACCTAGAGCATGGTCTGACAAGATAGGACAGTATCTTGTCACTATTGGCTTTCAGATTTCCAAGGCAGATTTCTCACTCTATGTGAGAAAAACAGAGAAAGGGATTATGCTGCTGGTCATTTATGTTGATGATTTGATCATCACAGGTGATAGTGATGAAGATATCCTTCATGTGAAAATGCTATTGAGGCAGAAGTTTGAGATGAAGGATTTGGGAGAGCTGCGTTATTTCTTGGGCATTGAGGTGATTAGATCACCAAGTGGGATACAGCTCTTGCAGAGGCAGTATGGATTGGACATGCTGTCCAAATATGGGATGACAGCTGTAAGCCTATTTCAGTTCCTTTGGAGCAGAATGTGAAGCTGAGCACAGATGCAGGTGAGCTTCTGGAAGACCCTACTATGTACAGACGCATAGTAGGAAGTTTGATTTACATGACTATTACCAGGCCAGATTTGAGCTATGTTGTTGGGTTGGTAAGTCACTTTATGCAGGCTCCAAGGAAACCACATTTGGATGCGGCTAGACGCATACTCAGGTATGTGAAGTCCACATTGCAGTATGGACTATTTTATGAGGCTGGGGTTCAGATACAGTTGCATGGATACACTGATGCTGATTGGGCTGGTAGCATTTCAGATAGACGATCTACCAGTGGATATGTGTTCTCTTTTAAGAGTGCTGCAGTCACTTGGAGCAGCAAGAAACAGCCTACAGTTGCCTTGTCAAGCACAGAGGCTGAGTACAGGGGTGCAGCAATGGCTGCATGTGAGGTAGCTTGGTTGCATAAGCTACTCTATGATATGCATCAATCTACAGATGGGCCGGTTGTCATTTATTGTGACAACATGAGCAGTATATACACTTGGCAAAGAACCCAGTCTTTCATGCTAGAACGAAGCACATTGAGGTGCATTATCACTATGTGCGGGAGAAGGTTTTACTAGGTCTTATTGATCTAGTTTATGTCAGCACAGAGGATCAGGTAGCTGACATATTCACGAAAGCATTGGGCGCAGAGAAGCTGCGCAAGTTCAGAGACCTGCTTGGTGTGCAGGATTTGGGATTGAGCTCGAGGGGGAGTGTTGAGATATCGAGCTCCACTCTTGATATGCCAGGGTGACTGTTGTGCATTTATGTCACCGACTTGTAGCTGGAGATGCGGTTGGTACACCGCCCACGAATAATAGCTGGATGACAGCTATCTTTATCTACACTAGTTCGTGGCTCAGTTAGTATGCCACCTTAGTTAGTTGAGTTTGGTTTGAGACCCACATATAGGGTTCTTCTATTTCTTTGTACTTGAGTTCTTTTGGCTTACACAACTAAGAAGAGGAAAACTGTTTTCAGCCTCCACCTTTGTGTGTATTCCCCCATTGTGCATGTGAGAAAGCCGCAAGTGAGACTCCTTCCCTCTCTCCCACAATCTTCACAGTTTGCTGTAGCTATTGCTTCTACCCAATACTGATTTGGAAGATGCTTTTCACTAAGCATTGCTCTAGCACTGTCTGCTAAAGTCCCATTCTTCCTTTCAGCTATTGCATTCTGCTGAGGAGTATCTGCACATGTGAATTGTCTTCGTATGCCATGATTTTTGCAAAAGTTCATGAATGCTGAAGACATGTATTCACCTCCTCTGTCTATCTCATGACCTTGATCTTTCTGCCTGTTTGGTTTTCTACCATGGCTTTGAATTCTTGAAATCTGAAAAACACTTAAATTTCTCTTTTAGAAAGTAGACCCAAAAATATCTGCTGTAGTCGTCGATGAAGGTCAAGTAATAATGTGAACCATTGATGCTGCGGGTCTGGGCATAACCTCGTACATCTGTATGAATCAAATCAAGAATACCTCGTGTAGGAGAGGTACTTCTGACAAAGTTGGTTCGCTTTTGTTTGCCGAAGCAGCATGCTTCACAAACCTTTCCAAGAAACTGTAGCTTCGGAATCCCAATTGCCATATTATGATTCCTGAGATCTAACAAGTACTTGAAGTTGACATGACCATATCTCTTGCACCATTTTGCAGATAGTGGCATCTGTTGCATTTGAGTTGACATGGCATGCTTATCTAGTACTGTAGCTAGCATTCTGTATAAGCGTCCTTCCTTGACAGCTTTTGCTACTAGCTGACATCTTTTGGATTTGTCTCTGATAATACATTCATCACTGTCGAAGATGACTTTGTAGTTGTGTTCCATCATTTGACCTACTGACAAAAGGTTCTTGCTGAGCTTCAAAACATAGAGCACATCTTTGACTAATCCTTTTTGTACCAGTGAAATTGTTCATAGGGATAACACCTGTCCCTTGAACTGGATTGGGTGTATTGTCTACTGTGTAGATGACATGTTTCTATCCTTCTAATGGTTTCATTTCTATGAACCATTCCTGATGATTTTTCATATGAGATGATGCACCGCTGTCGATGTACCAAGGATCCTGTTCCACTTGGTCGACTTGATAGCTGAAATCCTCTTTGGGATTAAAATCGGTGTCTAGGTGCATTGTATCAGTCTGATGCAATTTCTCACTTGCAAGAAACATATTTCTATGTTCATTTGCAAAATGACTATGACTAGAATGTCCACCATGATGATTTCCTCTTCCTCAGGAATTCCGTCGATTACTGCTGGATTGATTGCCTTGGTCATATTGCTTCTTGCGGCAATCTCTTTCATAGTGTCCAAACTTGTGACAGTAGTTACACTGGATGTTTGACACATTGGTGGATGCATTGTCCTTGGAATCTTCCTCGATTGGAATGATTTCCTCTTTGCTGATTTTGATGTTGCTGAGGATGATGCTGATGCTGATGCTGATTCTGACTTTGATTTTATTGATGATGACCACTTTTCTGGTATGATTTACCTCTGTTTCTGCCTTTGCCTCTGCTTCTATTTGAAGCTGTGAATGCCTGATCATTAGAATGACCTTTGTGTGCTTGAATTACCTAAGTCCTGAGTTCTTCACCAAGTAGGACTGACTGAAGTTCTTCTAGTGTCGGAATTTGCCATTGGATGACAATACTCTGGACTAGATTCTCATATCCCTCTCCTAGTCCATTCAGGATTACTTGAACCATTTCTGTGGGGTTCATAGTCTCTCCTGCTGCTGCAAGTTGATTGTTGTAGACTTTAATGCGGAGTACATAAGCATGACCGGTTTCACTACTGTTGCAGAAACTCTGGTTGATCTGGTTTCTTAGGGTGAGAATCCTGGATGTGTTCTTGGACTCGTAGAGAGCGGCAAACATATCCCATGCTTCTTTTGATGTCTTGACTGTGTTGAGCTGTCCTAGCATGACATCTTGCACATTCTGCTTGATCAGGTGATAGGCATACTTGTCTTTCTTATCCCATTCTGCTTGAGCTCTGGCAATGCCAGGATCTACAACTGGTGCGATGTAGATTTCGTTGCTGTTGCTGTGACAACAGATGGAGTAGAGCTACTGGTGGCTGGATCGACCAATGGTCTAGGTGTAGACCCATCGACATACTCCCATTTGTCCTGAAGCACAAGAATGGTCTCCATTCGGTATTTCCATGTATCGTAATTGGAGTTGTCTAACTTATTAGATGCCTCCAGATTGAGGTTGCTAGTCGACATGGTGCAAGAAATGTACTCAGAAGTGTCGTGAAGATCTCTGTATGAATCAACTGCAAATACACTGAATATGCCAAGTGAAATCTATGTACCATCGGTGAAGATAGAACTGCAGTATATAAAATCTGATCTGTATTACAAGGCTTATGGCAATGATGCCGAGAATAGCCAAGAGGCTTTACAAGGCTGAAATGATGTGCATGATGCCGTGAGAAAGCCGAATAGGCTTTACAATGGTGGCATGTGTGTGTGAAATCAAGTGCTATCTACCCACTAAATCAATCTGCAGTGCCTCTGAACTCTGAAGTCTACTCACTGAACTGATGAACGTAAGGTTTCAGGTAATGTAATGATGTGAAATCGGATGTGAGCGTATGGACTGACTCCGAGTAGGTACTAGTCGAGAATTTCAGGCATGGCTTAGATTGGCAACTTGGGGAATTCAAAGCATCCCCTCTATGGCGATCTAGTCTACTCTAATCTAGATCTAAACCAATCGTCGATCGATGAAAGAATAGAAATAATTCCTTTTCTTTTGTTCTTTTTAAGTGCTGGGTCAGATGCATCGATGTAGAGGCAAATGTGCATGAAGGAAGTGGTTTTGTCGGCGAGGCTCAAATGTGAGTGTGACTTGCACCGAAATCTGCATGTGATGTAACGAGCACATAGAGCATGAAAAAACGAGTGACTTTCCTTTTTGGAGCGCCCTCAAATTCTTCCTGGATCAAGAGATATGACTTGATCTAGGTGGAGGGGCAAAAGGAGTGCAAATGGTGCTCAATGATGATGTGTCACTGTGAGTCACATGCAATGATGATGTGGTACTATGCCTAGCAAGAGGTGTGCCAGTGGAGCCCTGTGCTAAGGTGGCAGCTGTGTGCTCATGCAGTGTGTGCACAGTGTGCCTGGCAAGGGACTGTGCCTATAGGGGTCAGTGCTGACTGGACAGCTGAGGTGGTAGTGCTAAGGTGGCACAGATGATGTTAGCAAGGTAACATGGCAATGCTGTCATGGAAGTAATGATGTGGCAGCTGATGTGGTAGTTGACATGGCAATGATGATGTGTCAGTTGACATGGCACAAGTGACATGGCAGCTGAACTGGCAGGGTGACATGTCTACTGATGTGGCATTGATGACGTGGCAGTTGAGCTGGCAAGGTGATGTGGCAATCTCACGGGGCTGCTGATGTGTCAGATAAGGATTGCCACATCATAAAATTTGAGATGCTTATTTGCCACGTGGCAGAGAAGATGATGTAGCACACGGGCCACGTGTCACTTTTTGGGAAGTCAAAATCTACCAAGATTCTGACGAAATCTTCTGGATTCCATCGTCTTCTCCGTCGATGGAGCTCTGCGATGAGACATTGATGGCGCTGTGAGCTGCTAGTGCATACGGGAGCCGCTGATCGCTAGTTGTGTGGTGCTAGAGCAGTCGAGAGCTTATAGTTAGAGAAGCGGTGATCGTTGGGTGATGATGGCTGAGTGCTGGCTATGGAGGTGGTTGACTATCGTTGTAGAGCTCGATTGCTTGGATGGGCTACCGGTGGAGTTGGTTGGTGGCTGAGAACTGTCGGATCCTCAGCCTTGCAACCTTGAAGTAGGTCCTTGAAGTAGGTCGTAGAGTTGACTGTGAGCATCGGCTCACTTGTGTTTTCAGCAGGGTCGATGGAGAGGCTATCGCCAGTTGGTATGGGTAGCCCGTGAGCAAATCGGAGGCTTTGTGAGGCGATTGAAGCAAGGTTAGGGCTCGTTGATGGAGTCTTTTGAGAAGCCAAGAGCGTGGAGCATGGAGCTACTTGCATAGGAGCCACTGATGGAGTGGCTATAGAAGGAGCGAGCACTTCATTGGAGGAGTCCGTGGGAGCCCATCACTTATAGGAGATCCGTCGTTGTTGGAGAAGAAGGAGCTCGCTAGAGTTTGTAGTCATAGGCGGGTCACTGAAGGCCTTGCTTGGCATAGAGGCTGTAGCTATTGTGCTATTCTCTCTTGCATTCTCCTTGCTTGCTCTGTGCTACGTTGCAGAGGCTACAGGGAGAGATCGTTGGCGACAATTTCGTTGGAGAGGCTATCCACTACTTCATTGCGTGAACTCTCGTACAAAGAAATAGAAGAATCCTATATGTGGGTCTCAAACCAAACTCAGCTAACTAAGGTGGCATACTAACTGAGCCACGAACTAGAGTACATAAGGATAGCTGTCATCCAGCTATTATTCATGGGCGGTGCGGTGTACCAATCGTATTTGCAGCTAACAAGTCGGTGTAACAAGTCGGTGACATAAATGCACAATGGTCAGCCTGGCATATCACAAGTGGAGCTCGATATCTCAACACTCCCCCTCGAGCTCAATCCCAATTCCTGCACACTAAGCAGGTCTTTGAACTTGCGCAGCTTCTTTGTGCCCAATGCCTTCATGAATATGTCAGCTATCTGATCCTCTGTGTTGACATAAACTAGATCAATAAGACCTAGTAAAACCTTCTCCTGCACATAGTGATAATGCACCTCAATGTGCTTTGTTCTAGCATGATAGACTGGGTTATTTGATACTGCTCATGTTGTCACAATAAATGACAACTGGCCCATCTATAGACTGATGCATATCATAAAGTAGCTTATGCAACCAAGCTACCTCACATGCAGCCATTGCTGCACCCATATACTCAGCCTCTGTGCTCGACAAGGCAACTGTAGGCTATTTCTTGCTGCTCCAAGTGACTGTAGCACTCCCAAAAGAGAACACATATCCACTGGTAGATCGTCTATCATAAATACTACCAGCCCAATCAGCATCAGTGTATCCATGCAACTATATCTGAACCCCAGTCTCATAAAATAGTCCATACTGCAATGTGAACTTCACATACTTGAGTATGCACCTAGCCACATCCAAATGCGGTTTCCTTGGAGCCTGCATAAATTGACTTACCAATCCAACAGCATAGCTCAAATCTGGCTTGGTAATAGTCATATAAATCAAACTTCCTACTATGCGTCTGTACATAGTAGGGTCTTCCAAAAGCTCACCTGCATCCAATCCATACTGCCTCTGCCCACTTGGTGATCTAATCACCTCAATGCCCAAGAAATAACGCAGCTCTCCCAAATCCTTCATCTCAAACTTCTACTTCAATAGCATTTTCACATGAAGGTTATCTTCATCACTATCACCTGTAATGATCAAATCATCAACATAAATGATAAGCAACATAATACCTTTCTGTGTTTTTCTCACATAAAGTGAGAAATCTGCCTTGAAAATCTAAAAGCCAATAGTGACAAGATACTATCCTATCTTGTTACACCATGCTCTAGGTGCTTGCTTCAAGCCATACAAGGCTTTCTTCAACCTGCAAACAAACTCAGGATGAATAGCATGAACATAACCTGGTGGCTGCTCCATGAAGACCTCTTCTTGCAAATCATCATGCAAGAAGGCATTCTTTATATCCATCTGATGTAAAGACCATCCCTTTGATGCAGCCATAGCAATGACTACTCTTACAATTGCCATCCTTGTAACCGGACTGAATGTTTCTTCATAATCAATGCCATATGTCTGTGCATACCCCTTGACAACTAATCTTGCCTTGTATCTGTTCATAGAACCATCTGCATTATGCTTTACCTTATAAACCCACTTATAGCCAATTGCATTCTTGTCTTTAGGCAAAGGCACCAATTCCCATATAGCATTTGCTTCCAAGGCATCCATGGCTTTCTCCCATTTTTCTTTTCCCATGGCTTGCTCAAAAGAAGTGGGTTCTGGTTCCTGTATCACTTTGACCATATAGGCATAGTGAATGGCTGTAAATCCATCATATTTCAGCCTCTCCACAGGCTACCTAGCTCTGGTAGACCTGCACAAAATAGGCTCACTTCTAGGTGCTCTCAAAACATCCCTGGTCTTCCCCATGGTTTTCTTTGATGTATGTATAAGCTTGACGTCTTAGGAGTACGAGAGAGAGAGAGAGAGAGAGAGAGAGAGAGAGAGAGAGTAGAGATACATTTTAGTTTCTTGCATGTTGCTTTTTAAGTTTCAATTACAGTAGCATGTGCTATATGTTACAAAAGTTAGTAACAATCTAAATTAAAGTTCTTCCCCAAACAACCGTTTTCCCTAATAGTTGTCCAAAGCATAGGCTTTTGTCCATCTGTTTATGCATATATCCCTATATCCTATTGATTCTTTCTCCATTTCCATGTCCATGTCAACATCCCAAGCTCTTCCTTCATCTTTGTTATACTATATTGTTAGATGAGCTTGCAAGATTTAATTCTCTAACATATTGCCTTTCTAAACTACTAAGGATATCCTTGTATTCTTTATCAATAAACACAAAGATTGCATATTCCCACTCTCATACTTATGGTTAAAGTATAATTTCAATGATAGTTATAACTTCAAAACTTCATGTTTTATCCATGAAGAAGAGCTTAGGCCACCTCTATTCATGAGAGAGGAGATCCTTATATGAAACCCCTTTGTACTTCACAATCTTAACGTATCTCCATTATAAATTGGGAATATTTGGGTAATTTTCTTGTAGACAATTTGAAGGTCATAATGAATCATAACCCTCATGCACAAGTTGTAAACTTTACTACTCTCTATAGTCCTAAGCAATGCCTTGATAAGCAATCAGTTGATTGGCAAAAAAAGTGATTATGATTGCTCACATTTAGCTCAAGCAAAAATGAAGCTTAATATTGAGTTCCCATGCAAAAATGAAGATTAATATTGAGGTCCCACGCCATCAATATTACAAGACTTTCAATTGTATTCTTTATGTTGGTTTGATTAAAGAAAAGGCCAAGCTATTGGCCTTTGATCATAATAATGACGATGACGACATAAATCAATGTCATGGATCATACAAGTAAGATTCTCTCATGATGACTTTATTGACATCTCTTAAAGAGGATTGAGCTTCCATCAATCACCTTGGTCACAAGGAGGCAATGTATACATAATTTTGGTAACTTAGTATTGGATATGGTCATGTGTAAACAAATCCCTACTAGATACTTTTGTAAATTTAGTTGCAAATTTGATATATGACCATAGGATCCAAAAGATTTACTCTCACAACAAGGATTATATTTCTCTTTAAAGGTTTTGAAAATTTTGACCCAATAGTAGTACAATTTATTAAAATATAGGTGCAATTGTCGAATCATGAGGTGATATCAGTTGATCGTATTAATTTCATCGACAAGCAAGATAAACTCACAAATTGGATGAACATACATCAAAAAGTATGCTTTGCATGTGTGTAGTCCCGCTCCACAAAAATTGAGGCAATATTTTACATTTATGTCAAACTTTGTTCGAAGTGTTGGCCAACATTAGCCCATGTAAAGCACTTTGCAATGAGATTTGCATACACTGTTTTAAGATACAAATGAAAGGTACAAGTATTTAATCTTGTGGTTTGATTGGGTGAGATGAATGATTGTTTTGAATGAGTCTATTTTGAGAAACCATGGCACATTGGCCATGTAAAAATTAATCCTATACTACTTAGCCTCCAAGTGGATCTTTAAGGGAAAAGTCACAGTCACATGGCACAGTGCTTTCATATTGGGGGCCTTGTTGGAATTTATGCCTCTTGGTTGCAAGTACAAGGGGAAGAACTTAGTTTTAGGTTTCTTGAAACTTTTAAAAATGACAACCAATGAAACTTGCTTGTTAGGCAGATAGCAGTGTGCCATGAAATAAAAAGCTGAGCTCTCCTTGAGCCACGTATCATGATTAATTTTCATTTTAAATCTTTTGGGATGTGATGTTTTGAAAAGGGCACAGAACATAACTGCTCTTTTCCTTCTATAATTCAGCATATCTCTATTGCTCTCCATCTTCTTCTTCATCGTTCCCTTCAACTTGCTCTTGTAGTGGAGCTACAAACTGCCTTACCTTTAGTTTAAAAGTAGTGGTGCAATAACTGGTACACAGAACATTCAAGGATGGTAGCTACGATAGGATTTCAAAGCCAGGTTCCACATGCACCTTCCAGGTTTTGAGCCTCATAAAACTTTCAAAAACATTTAAAACATTGATATTGGAGGCCTGAAAAGATAACACATCGCAGTGATTCATAGGAATGACAAATCCTACAGGCATTCCGATCTTCTCAGCAATAGAATTTCAATCATTGTAGACCATTTCTCGAGATGAGACAAAACCATCGCAGTGCTTCATAGGAATGATGAATCATGTAGGCATTATGATCTTCTCAGCAATAGAATTTCAACCGTTGCAGACCATTTTCGGAGATGAGAAAAAACCATCTACAACGAGTTCTCGAAAGTTGATGGTAGTTTGGAATGATGACACATCTACTTCAGACAGCGGGTAGGCCATAAAGCATTGTGATTTGTTACCTGATATAATATTTTTCATCTCACGGTACTGCTACATGTCCCTTAAAACTATATTTGCACCAAGTTGTGTCTTCTGAAGTTAGGAAGCTCCTTGCCACTTAGGACTTTAGGGTTGCACATGTGCCTTAAAATTTTATAGGTTGTGAGTGGCAAGGAGCTTCTTGGTGCTTAGGGATAGGTCGCTGAGATTAAATATTTGGGTTAATCAGGCAAGGAAGGATATTCTGCAGGTGACTCAAGTAAATGGCATGATATTTCACCATCACAGGCATCTGGCGAGTATGGAATATGAGTCTTCATGGGTTAATGCATAGAGATCTATTAGCGTTTCATTCTTGATTGCTCAAATGTAAAGTTTTCTTCTATATTAGTTTTTCCTTTAATTGAGTAGACTAGCCAATTACATATACTACGAATGCAAAGTGCTATTTGTTGAATGCAAATGCAAAATTCTCTATGATGATTGCCAAGTCCAAAGTGCTATGTGCCAAGTTCAAATTGCTATATGCTATATACTAATTGCTAATTGCTATGTGGTAAATGTAAATCTATATGAAACCTAAGGAAGGGCACGTTTCTTGGTCTTATAATTTTTGGAGAGGAAGTGTGCCAACTTTTCCCCCACACAACCGTGTGGTTATGTGCTGAATGCAAAGTGCTATGTGCCAAATTCAAATTGCTTTTTGTGCTAAATTAACGTGAACCTTAGGAAGGGCACATTCCTTGGTCTTATAATTTTTGGAGAGGAAATGTGCCAGCTCTCCTCCCACACAAATGTGTGGTTATGTGCTCCATGTAAAGTACTATAAGCCAAATGCAAAGTGCTATGTCCCAAATTCAAATTGCATGTGCAAAATTCAAATTGCTTTGTGCTGCAAATTGAAATGAACCGTAAGAAAGGATGCACTCCTTGGTCTTGGAGAGGAAGTGTGCCAGCTCTAGAGACCTCACACAAATATGTGGTTATGTGCTAAATGCAAAGTACTATGTGCATAATGCAAAGTGCTATGTGCCAAATTCAAATTGCCATGTTCAAAATTCAATTTTCTAAAATCATCAAAACGCCTAGTTATATGCTAAAATTACTAAATTCAAATATAGCTAGCTACCTCGTCCCAAAGGGCGGAAGGGGCTATGAGTTTGCCGCGACGAAACCCATGAAGCAGGGCGGCAAAGGCTTAAGGGAGCCAGCTGGCACGAGGGGAGCCTCGTCCAATGTCGCAGCCGGCAATGGAGTTTGTCCTATGTGTCTTGACTCTCCGACAGAAGCTGCCAGCACTCACACTCTATGCATCATATTATCGTGCTGCGGCTACTGACGCTGCCGTCGTGAAAGAAAAGAATGAAGCGTACTCGTCCGCCCCTCGTCTGGGTCTTCCTGGTGGTGCTGCTGCTCTCTCTAATCTGTGGCGGCGTTGGGTCAGCTGTGCAGGAGAATGCTCGGCTGCGCAACGCCTTCATCGCGCTGCAAGCATGGAAGAAGGCCATCGTGAGCGATCCCTTGAACATCACCTCCACTTGGGTCGGCCCGGACGTGTGCTCCTACAAAGGCGTCTTCTGCCAGGCCGCGCGGGACGACCCCTGCGGCGACGTTGCCGTGGTGGGCATCGACCTCAACCACGCCGACCTCGCAGGCTCGTTACCTCCTGAGCTTGGCCTCTTGTCCGATCTTGTCCTCCTCCACCTCAACAGCAATCGCTTCTGTGGCCTCCTCCCCTCCTCCTTCGCCAACCTCACCCGCCTTTTCGAACTCGACCTTAGTAACAATCGCTTCGTCGGCTCCTTCCCGGCCTTCCTCCTCTCCCTCCATAACCTCTTCTACCTCGACATCCGCTTCAACGAATTCGAAGGTTCCCTCCCCGCAAAGCTCTTCGAAAAGCGGCTTGACGCCATCTTCCTCAACAACAATCGCTTCACGCAATCCATCCCCCCCAACCTTGGCGGCTCCCCTGCCTCTGTCGTCGTTTTCGCCAATAATAAGTTCACCGGCTGCATTCCCCCCAGCATCGGCAACTTGGGTTCCTCGCTCAACGAGATCCTCTTCATCAACAATCATCTTACCGGCTGCATCAACCCAGACATCGGGCAGCTCACCAACCTGACCGTCTTGGACTTCAGTTTCAACCAGCTCTCTGGGTCTCTGCCAGACACCATCGCCGAGATGATAAGCTTGGAACAGCTGGACGTTGCTCACAACGAATTCTCTGGCCAGATTCCTCCAGAGATCTGTGCTCTGCCTAAGCTGAAGAACTTCACTTTTGACGACAACTTCTTCACAGGCGAGGCGCCCAACTGCCTTGCGTTGCCCGCTCGAGGGGTCTCTTTCAACGACAGAGAGAATTGCATTCCTAGGCGACCCGCTCAGAGACCGTTCAAGGACTGCGCTGCATTCCTCTCCCATCCCATGAACTGTAGTCAATATGCTTGCGGTTCACCTGCTCCTCCGCCCCCTCCCCCTTCACCACCACCGCCACCTCCTCCACCATCTTCTCCTCCTCCTCCAACGCATCCGCCCCCTCCCACCCCTTCGTGCCATAAGAAAAGCCCTCCTCCTTCATCTCCGCCACCTCCTAGCCCTCCCCCTGTTTCACCACCGCCTCCGCGCCCCCACTCTCCTCCACCCTCCCCTCCGCCTCCACCGCCCTCCTCTCCTCCTCCTCCTCCTCCTCCTCCTCCTCCACCTCCCCCGCCCTCTCCTCCTCCTCCTCCTCCACCTCCCCCTTATGCCTACGAGTGGCCGCCACCTCCCAAAACCAGCGCGCCTCCACGTGCCAAGCCTCCTTGTGAGCAACCGTCGTCTCCACCAACTTACGCTTCTGCGCCGACTCTACCTCCAACGTACTAGCCTCGCATTACTCACACAGGGTTCCGGTCGCATGTTATAGTCTTACTTTGTGTCGGGAGTCGGCCTGGTGATCATGTATAGTGAACTAAAGAATGAACGAGATCTTTCATGGCCAAGAGTATGTTAAGACAAATATGGAAGGATCGCTTTTTGAATTCCTTTACGGCAATAGTGGAAATACTCACTGAGACTCGCCGATGTGGGCAAATATTGCTGTCAAGAGGAGCAGTTATTACAGACACGAAGATTGAGAAGAATATCAGCCGTCGCGGATAAAAACATTTGCGTGGTTGATATGTCCACCGTCCATTTGTGAGAAACTCTCTGTCTGCTTTTTAATTATTGGTTGGTTGTAATTATCAATTTATTTTTAAGGAAATAAGCTGGACGCAAAGAATTTCATCCATTTTCGCTCTTATAAGAAGTCAGCCACCTGTATATTCTACAGGGCTGTTTTTAGTTTTATTTGTTCAATCAATTAAGCTATATTACCAACCTTTTTCCCAATTTACCAGGTGAGCTATATTTGGGCTCTACCATTTTTTTTGGCCTGCCTCATTTGGACTCTACCATTCTTTTTGGCCTGTCGGTAGGTAGCCTTTTCAACTTTGAGATGCCAAAAATAATTTCTAGCATTTTTCATATAAGTTTCTAGCATTTTTCGTATAAGTTTCTTTTGCAAATTCCCTGATTGGTTGGTGTGTTGACTTTAGAGCATGTCTTTCAAATTTGGGTGTGCTTTTTTGGCTTGCCCTGGGGTAGCCTAAGCAACGGCTTCACTTTCAAAATTATGTAATTTTTAAAAGCAAAATTGATGTAAATTTTAAATCATTGGTGATTGACGGCTTTATTCGACGTCTTTACTATCATTGGCAGCAATTATTTGCATGTGCATTCCCTTGCATGCGTCCACGTGTCGATCTGTTGCGTGCATATGATTCCGATGGCCCCATTTTCTCGGCTCTCTTCGCGCATTAGTTTGTGCCTCTTTCTCCCTCGCTCTGCTTTCGACGGTTCTTCTCCAGCATTGTTGCAAGTCGTCGTTCTTCTCCCAGCTCTAGCTGTATTTCGACAGTGGCTCCCACAGCGTTCTTCTCCCAGCTCCAACTGTATTTCGACAGTGGCTCCACAGTACATGGATCATTCATGCGCCCTGTGTCTCTCTTTCAATTATCATACATGGATCATTCACATGTGTTTTGGTAAATTTTTCAGCAGTATCCAGGTTCTCAAATATCGTTTCAGATCTCATCACCTAGCTGCAAGAGATTTGCATCCTCATGGGCTCATCGAGGCTTGTGAGCATATCATTTCTTCAGTTTCTAAGGTATTGAAATCTTTCGAATCAAGTCCTCAATTTATCTGCACGCTTTGACACGTATTCCTAGCACTTCAACCAAATTCGTTCAAATGTTATCTAGGTCCATCCCATAATAATTCCCATCCTCTGTGGCAATGTAGCCATAGAATTTACCTTGAAGTAGTTTGCAGGTATTCGTAGATGTGTTCCAGGAATTAATGCATTTTTGCAAGAATACGCATGACGGTGCGATACGAGATTCTGATTAAGGCCTATCAAAGGTAATCTATGCCATTGCTACTGCAAACGTTGCATTTGTTTAAATTGTTTGCAGGTCGCATGAGTTATGTCTAATTCCAAAGACAGTGTGGTGGCAAGTTTTGCTGGGCAGTGGTCCTCACTCCAGCTTCACCTAGTCATTTCTGACGCGCCAGTTTTATTGTGAATTACTTGTTCTGCAATTGGTGGAGCCTGCACTTAATTGATGGCTCACATGGCGGCTCTGCATGCATGAAATAGACTCTGGAGGATGATCATATTCTTCTGTTTAATGAAGAATGACAGCAGAACAAAGTAGTTGGAGCTGTTCGGTGCCAATTTGTCAAATTGCAACTCAGTAGTTCTTGATATGGACTCCATAGATTACATGGAAACTGATTCTGGAGCTCTTGTGAAAGGTTTGAAGTAGATATGGTTGCTCCTTCATTGCTTCTCTTCATATTCAAACGTTCTTCTTTACTTCTAGATTTTGAATACTAAGTATAATGTTTGTTTGGGTGCAAGACTTGCGAAGGCCTGCCCGGATGTATTACAATCAACTACCACTCCTTCATCAGCGAAAGCAAGTGTTGTGCAACCTTTGAAAATGACTCCAAAGACAACTAAAGTGATTGAAGGTACATGTTGAGAGCAAATAGCATGGGTGTTTGCGATTTCTTTGCATTGGACTCTTTCTATTGGGTTTCATAGAGTTCTGCTATTTCGTTTTCAATATTTACTGAAGACATAGACTCCTTATTGCGATTTCTTTGATTTTGTTTTGTAAACTTCGTCTATTTCGTAAACTTCTACTAGGGCTCCTATTATCTCTCTCCCTTGTGCTTTTCGCCTCCCCTCCGCTGCCTTTTATTTCCTCTCGCCTCCTCTCATCCGCAGCTTCCCTGATCCCATTACAGTTTGGCTCGGGTTCTCTCATCTGCAGCTTCTCTCCCAGCTTCCCCCTCTGCTTGGCTCCTCCACCCTTTGTTCTCCTCCCTTAAGTCCTCCCGTCACCCATCTCGCTCAACCTTCTCCACTCTCGTATGCATCACCCAGAGGCGTTGATATAAAAGTTGCATAAGCGGCTAGAAACTTCCCTCAACAAGCTCCCTTACCTTACGTTAATCATGCCACCCTATCTTATACCATTGCCCTCCCCCCCCAAACGTTAATTATTTGATTTTGATTTATTTATCGCTGGGGGTCCAATTACAATGTGCAAAAGTATTATCATTGCCCTTTAGTACTACTTTCATTTCTGCACATTCTAACCTCTACAAACGAATAGTCACCTGAACATCATGTTTTCTCTGTTTTTCTTTCAATAATCTTTTTCATATTCGTTCGTTTCGGTGGTGAACACAAACATAGGTTAAGTTTTTACTTACATTATTTTTTATGTTTCATGCCTTCAATCTCTCTTACCTTCTTACAAGTTTCACTAAATAATCTATATTTCTCTAGGCACCCCTGCTGCCTCTATTTGCTCTTATGCTGAAAAAAATCATCCCTGCCTAGTCCAAGGTCAACACCCTTTATCCTCGGAAGCCCAAGTAGACCCCCAAAAGAGAATTTGGTGAAAAACTCTCCAATCAAGAAAATCCTCACCGTTCACTGAAGCATTCTTTCCTCGAAGTGGCACAAGAGGCATACGCTCAAGGTGATCTAATAACTAGAATTGCTTTTTCCTTCTTAATGAATACTCTTTAATTTGTGTTTTTTTTAAATACCAGTGAAGCAACTTGTTCGTGAAATCCCAGAGTATGTTTATTTTAAATCTACTATAACATCCCATGTGGAATGTAGCATGAGAAACATAAAAGGGAAGAACCCAAATTAGTGCCTTCTAAAAGAAGCAAGAACGATGTGATTATTATTGATTGATACTCTATTATTTTGACAAGGCTATTTGGGCATTTGTTAGAAGTACCTTGGTCCAAAAATGGAGATGCTATTTCTTTCATTGTATTATCTGACTATTGGCAAATATATTATCTTTTGAACCATTGCAAATATAATTCACATGAAATTTATGAGTGCTTGTATTGTTCTTTCAAATTCTTGATCTTAATGGATTTAATTTGAACATGATATTTTGTTTTTCATTCAAACAATATGCTATTTCCAATCACATTACAACACAAAAAAATATGATTGTTACATAATTTTGTTGTAAATACTCTATTAGCTTACTTTCTTCCACATTTGTACTTGCAACAAGCAAACAAGTGTTGTGCAAAGAGGAAAATGATGAGGTGAACTCCTACAATGGGCCTAATCATTCCTAAAATTTGCAACAATCACCTCATAATTTCCCTTCTATTGCCAAAGCCATAGTGCCATCAAAAGAAAACTATGTAGGTGGTGGCAACTCTGTAGAGCAACTTTGCATTACTCAACTATCAGATTGCACTCCTCATAGATTTGTGTTTAAGGGAAAGTTACTTTGTAAGTATGGTACTTACAAAGTAGCAAATCCAAAGTATCCCACATTCTTGAAAGGTGACCTTACCGATAAGTTTTGTTCTCATACTGTCACTTTACTCATTCCCTCCGCTTACATTCATCAATTTGTAATTTTTTTGCAAGTTAGAATAGAAGGAGCAAGTGTTGTAGTAAAAGGATCAACAAAGGGTGGAGCCTCTAAATTCTCTTTTCTTGTTGATGCTACCACATGCATCATTAGAGGTGAACCATTTGAAGGAAACCTTCGTTTATTGCCCGATCATTCTCTATGCACATACGTCTCTTAGGTAGCAAAGCATATAAACTTTGGCAAGTTGAGTATTTCACATGTGATTGGCACAATTGCAATTGTAATTATTAAAGTGGCAAATGAAGAAGGGATGGCCGATCAAATTATTATTGCAGATGGACCAAGAGATGAAGATCAAGCTGTAGTGAATTAATCTCTAAAGTTTTTTCTTTTCTTTATCATGAAATATGCTTTTACTCATGTTCATTTTTTTTTGTAGCTATCATTCGTGAATGAGAGAAAACCCACATTGACTCAACTTGTTCAAGAATTCAATGACAAAGGTGTTGTTATGTACATCTTAAAGAATGTTTCATTCTTAAAGGCAAAGAATACAATTTGTGTATTTGAATTCACCATTTTGGCGGAGGTTCCTAATGGTCCAACCAAAGATGCTTTGCAATTAGCATTTTCTAGTAGCCAAGTTTCTCGACTAGGCTATGGCACAAAGGTGCATATTCTTGCCTCCACATTTTTCCTAAGTATTTAAACATTAAATAATTACTAACAAATTTTTGCACAAGTGCAAGTATTTGGAATTTTGTACTTCACAAATGTGAACGCAGATCTTATGGAACATGTATGTGAGACTTGTGGAGGATTTTGTGTTAGTAGAGACCTACTTCGACCATATTGCTACTCTTGCAAAGGCCCTCTAAATGTTGAGCAAGTTGCTAGCTTGACCGGTGATGTAGTTCCGTGCAATGGAGAGGTGGTTCCAATTCATGTTCGAGGTCCATATGTGGATATCATACTTTCCTTAAGTGTTCCTTTTCTGCAAATGTACGAGGAAGATCTTATGATGGCGCAAAGCAAGCTCAAAACAACAAAGCCTGGCGGAAGCTTCACCATTAATAGTTCTGGATTTGTAATTGCATTTGAGCCTAATGCATTGTATTTGCATTTGCTTATGCACTACTTTTGTTGTAATGCAACTTGTCAACAACATTTAGAATTTGTTGTTCTTTTGATGTCATTGAATGAAAATTGTTTTTATTTTTGAAGATGGACTTACAAACTCTTCTTCATAAAAAACAATTCACAAAGGATGAAGCTTTTAACAATCAATATCCCTTCAATACAAATCTCATTGTTTGTCTTGTTCAGATTTTCCCAAGCTTTACTTATGAGCAAATATTGACAACTCTATTTGAAAACATTGTTTCTGATTCAAACCATTTCGGTGTTCCATGGTATACCTTCCAAGTGATGTCTGACAAGTCATGTTTAACAACAAATGACATACAAAACTTAGTTCAAAGTTTGTTGACATCACTTGCACTACTACACACGGATCCTATTGTGATGTTTACGTACCGACGTTTAGCGCCCGCTTAGCGTTAATCGTCGGTATGAAAAGCGGGTTTCGTAAATCATCGCTATATAGCGACTGTTGCTAAAAGTCACTATATAGCGACTTTTACAAAAGTCGCTATATAGCGACTTTCAAAAGTCACTATATAGCGACTTTCAAAAGTCGCTATATAGCGATACTGATACAAAATATTATAGCGACGTTTTTACAAAGAGGTTTTTTTTTTTTAATGGCCTTAAAAGTTAGTTTTTTCCAATGACAAATTTTTTTAAATTTTCATACATGTTTGAGCTCATAGAGAATAAAAAAATGAGAGCATGTACATCAAGCCTTTGAAGCTCATATATTCATGTCCAATTTTGAGATGAGAAAAATCAAATAAGAGCATTTACATCAACTGTTTCATCTTGAGCCAAGTCTAAGGCACCAAGCAAGTCTATCTCCAACTCTATACCGAGTTGATCTCCTATATCATCATCGTACTCTAGCATCGTACATTCACCTAAAAGTATTTGATCATCTTCTTCAATAAAGCTTAAGTGTGGTGATTGATCTTGATGATTGTTGTCTTCTTCGTCAATATCGTGATCTCCATCCTCCTCCCGTGTGATGTCATTATGCGCATCTTCCTCTTGGCTCATATGGTGATCTACATCTTCTTCGCTAGATTCATCAATTGGATCCGGCATTGGTAGTGGCATCTCCATATCCACATCTCGATCTTCAAAAATTTGCTTACTTTGTGGTGCAACTTGGATCACGTACCACCATCTTGGATCAGAACGATCCGGATGAAAAACCACCTATATTGAAGATGGGTGCCAAATGTCATCAATTATATATATATCAATGGACTTTAAAAACGAAAGCTTCGACTAATTAAATCATTAGTATGCACCTGCTCACAATGCTCGGGAAGAACAAAAGTATCACTTTCATCGGTCCAATGTTTGGTGGAGTCTATTGCGAAGAGACCGCTACTATCTTTTCTCACTGTCGCATGGGGACCGTTGTAAGTAGTTCTAAACCATTTTACATCAAGAATGAAAATAGTAAATCGTCTGAAATCAATTTCATAGATGTCGCGTATGGTTCCACAATAATCCAACTGTGAGGACAGAAGATTGGTATCCGAAGCACTTGCTCGGCTATCTTGTGTGAAGTTAGCCATGACTCCACAATCATACGTGACTCTCTTTGAATCGATGCGTTCCACGTGAAAATGTCGTCCATATGACCATAATGCACTGTACTTTTTGTACTGTAAAAGAGCATCATTAAAACAATGAAGATGCACCTATTTTATAGCATATATTGCCACAAATAATTACTTAATTACGTCAAGAGATAAGAAACTTACATGCACCATACATCCAGATGATAACTCCCGCTCGCACTCGTTTATTGTCTCTCCATCATGTTCGGCTTTACATAGAGCCAGTTGTAGCCAATCAAGTGACATGTGAGTAGGGAGAAGAGCCAGATCTCGTGGATATGGTTGTGATCGCCTGTACATTACTCTGAATCTCGTCCTTGCATTTATTCTTTCTGCTTTGGCCACTTCATATCTCTCAATCCACTTTTGCATCTCAGGGCTATTGAGGATACAAAACTTATTGAATTTCTCCATTTGCTCTTCGCTCATCTTTCTTTCAATCCCTTTTCCTTGGGGAACCTCGCCAATGATGCGATCATCATCCTTGTTGTGCCAAGCTTGCGGCATATCAGGATCCGTGGATGCAAGAAACTCTGTGATATATACTAATGACTCTTGCACAAGCCATCCCTCTGCCATGCTTGCTTCCGGTCTTGCTCTTTGTCTTACAAACCCCTTTAAAGTTTTCATAAACCGCTCGAGAAAAAACATCCATCGATTATGAACGGTACCTGCTATAGCCACCTCATCAACTATGTGCACAAGCAAGTGGACTTGAGTTGTCATAATGCTTGAGGGAAAGTGCTTCTCAAGCAAGCATACGGCTTCGATGGATTCCACCCTAGCCTTCTCGATGCTCGATATAGAGATCTCTTTTTGAGATATCCACCTATTTCACATGTCCATGCATATGTAAGATATTTGAGATATCCACCTATTTCACATGTCCATTAAGAAAATACATAATGCGATTTGATAGTAAGCATACCTCACAATACCACAGATCTTGAATATAGCATTTCTAACATCTTCTTGTAAGCACCCTTTTATTGTAATTGGGAGGATGAACTATCAAAGCAACAATGAAGTCATGTCAACAATATAACATAATAATAATTACGCTAATGCATCACTATTATCGATACACTAATTCTACTTAGAATACCTGTAAGACCTTGTGCCAATCATGGGACTTGAGGCCACTAAGCTTATTGTCCTTTGAAAATGCTCCTTTCAAGCAACGCATGTACCCTATTGGTGTTTCAAAAGAGACAATGTCTGCCTTGACCGCTGCCTCCTCCCTCGTAGAGAGGATCCACATTGCTTTCGGGAGGACAACTTTTCTCGAAGCATGCACTTGGGGCCACAAACGAGACATCCTATTCATAGCACACAAGTCTTCTCGCACTCCTCTCGAGTCCTTGGAACCAACCAAGTGTGCCTAAATAGTAGCCCCCACATTCTTGAAGATATGCATGGGATCCAAGAGATGATTGATTTGTAACTGACCCCAATAAGGAAGCTCGTGAAAGATCGATAGCCTCTTCATACCAGGAGGAGGTTCCTCTCCATTCGCCCTCCAAGCTTGAATCCAATCACTTGCCTTCAAATATGATGGTGGTGGATCAAGCTGACCTCCACGTGCGAGATGGTCGAGCGGAAGGTATCGAGCATGACCTTCATAAACATTTTTCCTCATATGTTTGGAGTAGCGTGCAAGCGATTTCAGAGCCGGTCCACAAACAGGACAAGCATGGTACCCACTTGTAACAAGTCCTGCACGTGTGCATGAATGTGTTAGTACAAGACATGCATGCAAAAGAGCGTAGAAAAAGCATAATCCCTCATTGTACATGTAAAGACACAACCACGTACCTGCGCACTCTCCATATCCTGGGTAGTCATGCATGGTCCACATCAAGATACCCCTGACCAAAATATCATTGGTATGTCTAGGAGCTCTGGAAATATCAAAGACCTGCACTCCTCTCCATAATATCTATAACTCCTCTATCAAAGGTGCCATGTACACGTCCATGTTTTTTGCCTTGTACTTTCCGTGCACAAGTAGTGCAAGCATGAGGTGCCCCTTTTTTATTGTTAGCCATGGTGGGATATTGTAATTGACCACAACTATGGGCCATGTCGACCAAGATGTCGAGCGTAACCCGAAAGGATTCACGCCATCCATGGCTAGCCCAAGATGTAAGTTGCGTGGCTCCCTCGCAAAGTCCGGCCACTGATTATCTATGTGCTTCCAAGCTACACAATCTACGGGAATCCTCAATGTGTGATCAGTGGACGGATGAGATTCATGCCATGTCATCAACTTCGCTATGGATTTGCATCGAAACATGTGTTGTATTCTTGCAATGACGGGAAAGTGTCTTAAGACCTTTACCAGTATCCGCTCACCCTCCTGCAAGTCATCTCTATATCGTTGTTCCCCACACTTTGGACAACTAGCCAAATCTCCATGCTCACGAGGAAAGAGAATACAATCATTACGGCAAGCATGGATGGTATCATAATCCATACCCACCATTGTTAGCATCTTTTTCGCTTCATCTCTTGATGCAGGCATGGTATTTGGTGCAGGCAACATCTTCTGGAGCAACCTATGACAAAGACGCTATCCAAATGATGATTCTCAAAACAAACAATATCCAAATAATGAGTCAAATTAATGCAAGGGCTAACCTCATTAAGGCCGAGACACTTGTATCCGACCACCCATACTGTACTTGTAGATTCAAGATTGAGAGACAAGCACGTACTTTAGACATCCTAGCACCCTCGTACAATTGTGTTGATTGCAACTCTCGCATTTTGACCTCAGACTCTAACATCACGTGTACGTGGGATGTAGTGCCCCTAAAAATGGAATCCATCATGTCGACCATACCCTCGTCGTCATCCAGGAGACTATAGTCTTGTTGAAAGTGAGAAGGTATATGTGTACCCTCGTCACCCTCCTCATCCTGTTTTAAGATTTCGTGTAAATATAAGATCTTCTATTTCTTGGTATACAATAAGATTGCGAACTTAAATAGCTTTGGCTTACCGATGATCCATCAACATGTGCAACACCAACGGGGGGTATTGGTTCCAGCTCCTTCCCATACATCCGCAAGTGGTGCATGATAATACGATGTTGATGTCATACTTCTCGCTTGCAATGAGTGCAATGACAGTATAACCTCTCCGTAAGCCACTTCGTGCTCCTGGGCGTTGGCGCATCATCGGACGAGCTTCCACTCGTCCCTTCCATCTACACTTATAAAATCACAACATAAGCATGAAGAGGAGATATTGACAGTTATAAAATAGCATGTTTGAGCTTCTTTTGATGCCACATCAAAAAAGTGACAGTAAGCGTCGCTATATAGCGACCATTTCCTCTGTTCCGTCGCTATATAGCAATTTTAATTAAAAACATCGCTATATGGTGATGAATAAGCGTCGCTATATAGCGACGCTGTGGGTTAAAACCCGAAACGCTAAACGCATGGCGTTTTCTTCAAACTATTCCCTAATCTCTCAAGTAAGCAACCCAAAATCTCCTCCCACCTATTTTTGATGACCTCCCACCTATTCCAAGCAACCTCCCACTCTATTTTCCACTCCTCACCCTTCTCCTACCTCTTGTACTCCCTCTCTATCCTTTTCCCTCTTTGGTTTCTTGAAAGAAAGTTCTTCAAGACGTGAGTTTGTTTCAACAATGTAGGTTGTTTGTTTGTTAGCTTTAGTTTTGTGAGTGTTTCTTCTTGTATTGCTAAAACTGTAAACTAGTTTTCATGCTTGTTTTGAAAGGATTGAAACAAAAAACGAGATTTCAAGAAAGAAAGAAAACTCACCTCTTTTTTCTGTATTTCTCTTCCTTCTCTTTCTCCTTGTCTCCTCAATCTCCTCCTTTCCTTGTCTCCTCAATCTCCTCCCTTCAAGAAGTTGCTTTTGTAATCTCCTCTTTCCACTAACATCTTATTTGAAAAAATGGGTTGTTTTCTCTCTTTTGTAGGGCCAGTCTACTACACCGAGCGGGACATACTTTTTCAAGTAAGTGCTTCCTCTTTTTTCCATTTATTATTTTTGTTATTTGCATTGGCCTGCAGCTAGCGCCTAAGCGCTAGCTGTAGTGATGGGCGTAGGAACCCTCTCTTCCCCTCACACTCTTTCCTTCTTCCCCCTTCTCTTATTCTCCTTTTTCCCCCTTCTCTTTTTTCCCTCTTCTCTTATTCTCTCTTTCCCCCTTCTCTCTTTCCCCCTCATCTCTTTTCCCTTCTCTCTTTCCTTTCCCTCTTATTCTCTATTTCCTTTCCCTCTTATTCTCTTATGCTTATGCTTCTCTCATTCCCCCTTCTCTCTTTCCCCCTTCTCTCATTCACATAAGCTCATGCTCATGCATGAGCATAAGCATGAGCTTATGCTTATGCTAATGCTTAAGCATAATCATAAGCTCATGCTTATGCTCATGCATGAGCATGAGCTTATGCTTAAGTTTCCCCCTTCTTTATGCTTCTATTTCTGCATGAGCATAAGCATGAGCTTATGCTTATGCTTATGCTTAAGCATAAGCTTATGCTTATGCTCATGCATGAGCATGAGCTTATGCTTAAGTTTTCGCATGAGAAGGAGCTTATGCTTATGCTCATGCATGAGCATGAGCTTATGCTTAAGTTTCCGCATAAGCTCATGCTTATGCGTGAGCTTATGCGGAAATAGAGAATGAGATAAGCTTATGCTTCTCTCATTCTCTATTTCCGCATAAGCTCCTTCTCTTTTTCTACATGAGCATAAGCTCATGCTTATGCTCATGCATGAGCATGAGCTTATGCTTAAGTTTCCGCATAAGCTCATGCTTATGTGTGAGCTTATGCAGAAATAGAGAATGAGAGAAGCTTATGCTTCTCTCATTCTCTATTTCCGCATAAGCTCCTTCTCTTTTTCCGCATAAGCTCCTCCTTCTCTTTTTATGCATAATCTCCTTCTCTTTTTCCGCATGAGCATAAGCTCATGCTTATGCTCGTGTGGAAAAAGAGAAGGAGCTTATGCGGAAATAGAGAATGAGAGAAGCATAAGCTCATTCTCTATTTCCACATAAGCTCATTCTCTATTTCCCACTCTATTTCCCCCTTCTCTCATTTCCCCCTTCTCTCCTTCTCTATTTTCGCATAAGCTCATGCTTGAGCTTATGTGGAAATAGAGAAGGAGAGAAGCATAATAGAGAATGAGAGAAGCATAAGCATAAGCTTATGCTTCTCTCCTTCTCTATCTCCGCATAAGCTCATTCTCTATTTCCGCATAAGCTTATGCTTATGCTTCTCTCATTCCCCCTCATCTCTTTTCCCTTCTCTATTTCCCCCTTCTCTCATTCTCTATTTCCTCATTCTCATTCTTTTCTTTCCTTTCCATCTTCTTTCCCTCTTTCCTTTCCCTCTTCTTTCCTTTCCCTCTTCTTTCTTCTTGCCTATGCCTATGCCTATGAGAATGCTTATGTTTGTTTTTTTGTTTTCTGTTTTCGTGTTTGTGTCTATGTTAGACATGGGATCATGTCGCTCATCCGACGAGTATGGACAGCCTCGTAGGAGGAGAGCTCACGATCTATATGCTCCAGAGGACTTTGATTCCTCTCAGGCGACTACCCCGAGGACTACCCCTGGTCCGACTCCTCTCGGACCTAGCACTACGACTACCCCTGGTCCGACCCCTCTTCCACGTAGCACTGCGACTACCCCTCGGGGAACTCCTTTGCTAGCCATGCATGGCTTTGTCGGGAGTCCCGACGAGTTTGTAGCATAGATGAGCGATGAGGAGGCAGCAAGATTCTTCTCTCTGCTCTCTCAGAGGACCTCCGCAATTCCTTTCCCTACACTGACGGGTGGACGTACTGCCCAGCCATCCCCTTGCACCCCTTCGACCGCGGGATCATCACCTGCGCATGCCTCTCGCAAGGGAAGGAAGAGTAGGATGGGCGGCTCATGTTGTGCTGACTCGGGAGATGTAGACGAGTCAGCACACTCACGCTCCTTTAGGTCTCCACTTGGTCCGGAGACACAGTATCAGTCAGGTCCCTTTTCCTCTCCTACTCCCACTGCTACTCCTCGCTCCGGAACTCCGGAAGCGCTCGCGCAGCTTCCACACTCCTTCAGACTCTGCTACCGTCAGTCCCCCTTACTCATCAGGGGATCTCTCCTATCCAATCACATCTGCCGGAGAGATAATGGAAGATAAAAAGGGCAAAGCAGTGATGGCCGCCATGAGGAGGTTGATAAGTCATCACTTCAAGAGCGGCATAAATACCAATTGGCGGTATCAAGATGCCCAAAAGAAGCAGGCGGTGATCGATGAGTTAAAACAAAGATACCCTAATCCACCAAATGTGGAGTTTAATGACGATTATATGCGAGAGCGCATGGGTTTTGGTCCTGAAGCATCGTAGATCAACCTTGCGTACTTCCATTACAAAGGGGTTGGCTAAACCCAGCTGGGCAGACAAAGCTGATTGGAAGTACTTCAAGAAGCAACATAGGGACCATCCCGAAATGTTTGAGGGTCAGAGGAGGGCTGCGAAGGAGGGCTGCGAAGAGATGGGTGGACGTCGTAGGTACTTCACATTTTGGTGTAGGCAAATGGTATGTGTTCGAGGCAACCGTGGTAAGTCTACTTCTTCCCATTTAATGTATTGTTCTATTTGTTTTACTTACATATTACATGCACTTTATCTAACTCTAACTCTCGTAAATTGGATCCATAGCAAGCTGCGATGGGTCATCTTCCTACAGATGCAGAGATGCGACGTGCATTTCGGATAGGAACAAAGCCGTGGTTCATTGAGCAAGAGGCAATGGGAGCGACAGTCGATTGGGCTGAGGCGGCTGCTCGCACGGTATAAGTTTACTCCTACTTATAATCTCACTTTTTAATTTAAGTTCCAATCTAATTTTCGATTTATATGGTTCACTCTTAGGATCAAAGCTCAAGCGTCCCATCATCGGAGGCGAGCGATCAATAGGGCCAAGGATCGGACGCAGGTGGTGAGGATGAGGGAGAAGACACAGGTGTCAAGGACCAAGGAACAGGCCAACAAGACGAAGATGATTCGGATTCGGATGAGTAGTGGTAGTAGCATTTTGTATATCCACTTGTTTGAGCAATTTCGTATCGCCCTTTTGACAGGGTAATTTTGTTACAAACACTATTGTATATGTCCGACATGTATATGCATTTGTTACTCATCATTTCACAAGAACAATTTTGTATCACCCTGCAAGCAAGGGAAATTTTGTTAGAAAAAACTTTCTTTTGTAATTACCAAAAAAAAAAAAATTAGTGGGGCTAAACAGGGCCAAAAGGAAGCCCTGTTTAGCCCCACTAACCCTTTTTCTTTACTTCTGTTAATCGTCGCTATATAGCGATGTTTACCAATGTCGCTATATAGCGACGATTAACAATGTCGCTATATAGCGACGTTTGCATCGTCGCTATATAGTGACGTTTGCCAGTGTCGCTATATAGCGACGCTTTATAGTGACGGTCCTTTTTCGACACTTTTAGCAACACTTATAGCGATGTTTGCGCCCGTGAAAAAAAAATTAATGTAAAAAGCGTCGGTATTTTCGTCAAAAAATGGCCTATGCCTTGTAGTGTTACATTAATTGTTGATATTCTTAAAAGATTCAACAATATGTTTGATACATCATTTGCTTTGCTATGTTACAATGGAGTTATCATCAAAAATACATTTTCATTAGGACCCACCAAACGAGCTAATAGACATACTTTCTTGTTGGATGAATCGAATGATGTCTATACAATAACTCCATTAATCCGTTCAAATAACAAACGAACATAACAAGTGTGGAATGAAAAAGATGCAAATGAACTACAACACATATTGATTGAAAATCCCTTTTTCTCAGCCAAAGAAGTTGCTTCGTTGTTCTTCCAAAATCTTCAAGACAACCAACTTATACAATGCAAGATGTTTTTAAAAAAGTATACAAAATGCAAAGAAATATTCTTCAATCAAATATCTGCGTCAAATAAATGACATCATGTCTTTCTAACATGAAATGCACGAGCAGGTAAAACATTTACACCACTACTCATAGTACAAGCTCTTTTACGACACTACTCACACAAACAATCATTAGACGTAGACCTCCCAAAAGTGTTATTGCTTGCATAAACAAGCAAGGCAGCTTTCAACATTGGCGGCACAACCATACATGTTGCACTTGATTTACCACTAATGGTATCTCATTACACAAGCCTCTCAGCCGAGAAATTACAAGAACTATCTCAATTGGACAAAGATCTTGAACTAGTAGCACATTTGACGACATTTCTTTAATTGGACACAGTACACTTGTGGCTGCTAACATGCATCTCCATGAGATTAAGCACAATCACTTGCAACCCTTTGGAGGAATAAACATTATTCTTTGTGGAGATTTGTGCCAAGCAAGTCCAACAAAAGAAGACTCATGGATATTCATGGACCAAGCAACAAACACAAGATCAAAGTCATCATTTTGGACAAGCAATGTCCTACTTTATGAATTAATAAAACCTATGCGCCAAGAGGACAATACATACATAGAAATTCTAAATCGCATTAAAATTGGAGAACACATTCTTCAAGACATATCATATCTTAACAATAAATACTTTTGTCAACCAATAAAAAAAGAAAACATACCTTACTTGTTCTACACAAATGCAAGCAAGGATGCACACAATGAGGAAGTATTCTCATTGGTTAAGGAAAATCCACACATCTTGAAAGCAATTGACAAAAGACACAAGACATGTAGCAAAACAATAAACATTCCTACATCTCCTAAAAACACATTTGGTTTGCACCAAAAATTGTACCTAAAGCTCGGAATGATAATAGAAATATGTTCAGGAAACTTGGACATTGGTGATGGTCTAGTCAACGGTGCCGATGGAGTATACAAACAATCGTTCACCACAATAGAGCCTCATATTGTTTGGGTTCAATTTACTAATAATATCATTGGAAGGAAAACTCGCTTCAACTACAAGCACCTCTACACTAATGACATTCCACAACAATGGACACCAATACACCAAATAACAAGAGAATTTCAAATTGGGAAACACCTTTTAAACACTGTTACTAGATGACAATTTCCACTACAACCACCAGCAGCTGCAAGAACAATACATCATTCATAAGGTCTATCTATGGACTATCTTGCATTCGATCCTTCTTTCATCAAAGCACATGGCCCATACATAGCACTATCACGTGTTCGCAACCCAGACAATCGTTAAGCCACTCGAACCTTAAGTACATCAAGATCGACAAAAATGTTGTCAAAGAAATAGAAAGATTGAGATCACATCGACAATGTATTGCAAAACAAATTAACCACTCCTTAAACAAGAGCCCACAAATGACATTGCAATCTTTAAATATTAGAGCATTCTCTTCACACTATGAAGACATTGTTGTTGACAAAAGCCTCATGAGTGCCACAATATTATGCCTCCAAGGACTTCATTGCCAAAATAATCAATCACTCTTCTTGGAAAATTTCACAAACTTACAAAACAACAATGGCATCGGTATTGCAACATGTTACAAAACTCATGTTCAATTGCAAATGCAAGAATACATTACACACAAAAGGTCAGAATGTTTGTTAACAATATTTAAAACATATCAAAATTCAACATTTACACTAATTAATGTTTACAAACACCCTTCCTCACCACAATCAACACTTATAAATATATTGCAAACAATGATAAACAAAGTACAACAACAAATTCCAACTACAATCTTAGGGGACTTCAATATACCACAACCACAAAAATTCATGGCACAAAACAATTTCAAACAATTAATAGAAGAACCAACTTGTATTCATGGTTCCACAATTTACCATATGTGGATAAATAAATATTGTAACAACAAAACATATGGAACAAACTTTATTTATTGGACCGACCATTCCCTTTTATACACGATAATGAGTGGTCTTGGCATTGCTATTGGCACACTGCGACTTGTATAATTCTTGAAGTATTCCGGCACTTCTCGAAGATCAGCCTCTGATGGGGTTGAACTAGCCTAACATGTGTCATGTGTACTAGGTGGCATAGTTGCATTTATCAATTTGTTAGACTCTTCTTGACTTTCTTTTTCTGAAGTCCCTTGATCGAGCTTCATCCGCATGTGGCTTATATTTTTGAAACTTCTTACGTTGGGAACTGTGGGGTAACTTTTCCACTGGTAAGGTGTTTCCAAGTAAGGGTTCATTTGCTACGCATACTCCTTCTAGTCCCTTAGGTGACCATTCAAGAGGTGGTGATTCTGATTTTGAGGGAGCTGTCTTTGTAAGGTACAATTTGACCTTGATTGGACTCGTTTGAATTCATTGAAGTGCTCAGCCTTGGCTTTTTTGCGATTTCCTCCAGCTTTCTTGCGGGATCTTCTGTTGTTATTCAACTTTGGAGGTTCAAACTTTGGGAGCTCGACTGCCATTAGGGCATGTCGAATGGCTAAGTCATTATCAAATATTTGATCTTCAATTTTAGCATTCAGTCTATGTTTCAAGGTCCCAAGGAAAATCTGAGTCATCAATTGTATGGGTACCTTCTTCAGGTTCATTATCCCACTCGAGGTTAGCCATAAAGAATGGCATCTCTAGATTGATTGGTGCTTCATGTTGGAGTGGAGGATCTACCTGTAGCACCTTAGCATCAATCTATGAGAAGATGGGGTCTAATGAATGGCACTTGTCGATGGTTGCAATGTTTGTGTCCAGTTATTGACATTGCTTTATGAGTCGCCTACTATGGCATGCTGTTGCAAGGGAGCTGATTTGCTTGAGATTGTTGTTGAAGATGTGTCATCCAATGCTCTAGGCACAATTGGTTTAATAGCTCGTCCCCACATTCACCTTGACTCCAGTGTCTCGATTATGGATTGTCAGTCTATCAGTTTCTCAGTCATGGAGGATTGATGCTTCCCATAACCAAGGACATCCCAGTAAGATTTGATAGGATTTTTTGGGGAAATCCAAGATTGTGAATTGAAGGGAAAAGTAGACTCCTGCGATCTTTGTGGACACACCATTCACTATCCCCAAGGGTTTAGCCCATGAATCATCGGTAAGGCATATGTTAGAATTAGCCTTTTGCATTGGTGGGAGACCCCATTCTTCGTAGAGCTCCTTGGATAGGACATTTACACCTGCTCCACCATCCACTATGGCTTGGACTTCATTATATGCCTTGTGGATCAAAGGCACAGTAATGTTGTGTATGTCATCTCTCTCACCCATCCGCACAGGGATATCTTCAATGTCGTTCATAGGTGGAGCGGGATTTGCGAGTTCAACCCATCCTTTGAAACTCTCCCAGAGATTGAGACAATTCCGTAGGAGGACTCCGATGGGAATTAACATAGGGCAACTCAGGATGCTAGAGAGTGCGGCTCCTTCAAGTGGATGTGGTAGTACATTCTATTGTGGAGTTTGTTGTTGGAACAAAGGCTCGAGGATAGTATCAATACTTTGTGGGGCCAAGTCATTAATTGGGTCTTGAGCTTGTTTCTCAGCCTCAAATTGAGCTTGTACATTTTGTGCCTGAAAACGAGCCTTCTCCACCACTGCATTTGGGTATGGAGCTTCTTTTATTTGAGGCTCAGGAGTTGATGTGGATGAGCTCGGCTACTCATTGCTTGGCGAAGGTGGAGGCACTTGTGCTTTCTTTTTCAGAAGTCGCTTTGGTTGGATTGGAATGTTAAGGTCCTTGGTGGCCTCTTTCTGTTGGCGTGTAATTACATTTATAGGTTATGATTTTACACTTGACAAAAATCCAAAGGGAGGAAGAGGTGGTCACCTAAATGCTCTCCAAGTCTTTCTCGATGTAACGGGATTGTTGAAGAAAAATGGACGGTGGGTGGATGGCTAGCTTATCACTACGAGATGGGCTCGAAGTCACTTACAATGTGAGGATGGAAGTAAGGTGGTGGTAGATGGAGAGGGAGGAGTGTCTTGTGTAGGGCTCGGAATGAAGAGGAGGATAGAGGCACAATGTGAAAAATGAAGAAAAGGCGGTGGAGTGGGTTTTTATAGGAAATTTCTAAACCCTTCCCGAGCCGTAACTTTTTATGGATAGCTCGATTTGCTCTTCTGCAAAAAGGTGAAATGATCAAAATTACAAGCTCTACGCATTCGTGTCCACTACCTAGCCTGATTGTTTATCAAGTGGCTTCTATTTAAGAAATAAAGAAAATTTCTTAAGGTAGTAACCCAAGGTTGATTCTTGGGGTTGATATGTTTGGCTAGAATTGGGAAAAATTTCACTCTCCCTACCAGTTTGAAGTAGTTTGTTTTCTACACATACTTGCGTATGTTTACTCTTACTTGAGATGCTAGTCTCCCCGGCAGCGGTGCCAAATGTTGGCTCTTTCCTACTGCTTTTGTAGGAAGAGCAGGGTTCTCTCAATATGCAGGGTTCCGAGGCTTTTTGTCACCTATAGATATATTAGAGTTGTCAATTGTAGTATATGTGTAGCTTAGGACCTCAAGTCGTGTTCTGGTGAGAGATGTAGGCTTAAGTGTGGTAAGTGGACATAGTGCATGCATGTGTAAAGGGAACATGAATCATCATGGTTGAGGTAATGAAGGCTTTCATCTTCATTGGGGGTTGTAGGGTTTAGGAGGAGTTTAAGGGTTAGAAGGAGGTTCCAGGGTTAGAAGGAGGTTCTAGGTATAGAAGGAGGTTCTAGGGTTTAGAAGGAGTTCCAGGGTTTAGAAGGAAGTCCCAGGGTTTAGAAGAAGTCCAAGGTTAGAAGGAGGTTCCAAGGCTCAAAAGGAGTCCAGGGTTAGAAGGAGGATCCAAGGTTCAGGGTAGAGTACATGGTGGAGAACTCGTCTCCCTCGTAGATCATGGAATTTAACGGTTGAGGAACAAAGGGTTTAGGGGGAGCATAGGAGTGGGAGAGGAAGAAGGTGTAAGGGCATGGGGGAAAGAAGAGAGAGGAGGGAGGAGGAGGAGGGAGGAGGAGGAGGAGGAGGAAGGAGGAGGAGGGAGAATAGGGAGAGGATGGGTTGCAAGGTTGGAGGTGAGGGGAGGAGGATTGCAAGGTTAGGACATGCTTTTGGACATGGAGTGCAAGGAAGCATGGACACTTGAGACAAATGCTTCAAATACCAAAGTAGACTCAACACAATGCCCGAAAGAGTGTGGGCTTCATTCCATTATGGGGTATTTATACAAGTTGGAGAGCTTCTCTCTCTACATGTAGGAATTGTAACACATTCTCTCTCTACATGTAGAAGTCGTATGTAGAAGTTGTAATACATTCTCTTTTTGGAGCATTTTGGTTTGAAGGCAAAGCCAACTCAAGTATTCATGAATCCTAGATGTTTCTATGTAGAACAACAAAGGTTGGTATATGGTGGACAAGATCTCACCCAAGATGAACGATGACCTGAAGTATGCCACTCATGCTCCACCTCTTCTTCCCATCCTCCCTAAATTCCATTGCTTGCACCAATTCTAGTGCCCACCCTCGTTGCTCTAGCTCTACGCTTCCTCTCGATCCCCTTTTGCTGAGCCCCATCTATAGTTGATCCACCCTATTGATCATTTACGCCTATTATTGGCACTGCAAAACAATCTCCAGCCCAATTATTTCCTTACCTTAAGACCCATGCCGTTTTTTAATGTAACAAAACGTCATCACAAAACTTTCATGTGCATTCATCAAAATCGTTTGTAATGTCAAAGACAAAACACCAATGGCTTACCTAATAGATGCTTGTTCAGGCTTCCATTTGCATAGTATTCAAACCCTCTGGAGCCTTCAACACATCATCCAAGTAGTTTGAGTAGATTGTGATGCTCTATAGTTGTAATTTCCCTATAAACACTGCCTTCTGATGCATATATTGTTGCTAGAAACAAAACCCTCGACTGTACATTTTCGTATCCCTGTAGAGAAGATAACTTGTAAACCAAGCCAAATGCTCCCTCTGAAGCTTATGGTCATTGTGAAAATTACTCATCGCTATCTTCATTTGCTTCGATGAATATAACCAAAATTTCTAATGTTCCAAGCGTGACTTGCGGTCCTTTATGTTAGTTTCTAGGATGAGAATAGCTAAACCATTCAAGCTAGTGGATTTTCAGCAAGCATCGAACAATACACTCACAAAATAAAAGCATGAACATGAATTGGGTGCCAAAGAACCATGTGAAGGTTAGCCCTGCAATCCAAAAATAGTAGATTTGCTCCACGACAAAAGACGGCCCTGCATCCCTCTTTTTGCGGCCCCAAAAGCATAAAAGTCAATCTGAGAGTGCATTGAAAGCAAAAGAACAAGCAAAAGGCCAGAGGGAGGAGAAGGGGAACCAAGGAACCTGTGAAGGAGCAGTGAAGCTTGTGGGGAGAAAGGAGAGGATGGAATTCGAGGAAGAGGTACTTACTAAGAAGCAGCAATCTACAATCAGAGTGAGAGAAATCCTGCATGGATTTCATTGGACGAGAAGCGTCGATATTCTTATAACACTTACACAACCCACCCCAACAAATCACAAAGGTTGAATTCCTCAATTAAAAAATAACGATTTTTTTTTATAATTCCCTATTTTTCTCTTTCACCTCCAAACGTTCGCTAAGGCCTTCCCCATTGGGGGCAAGCCAAAAATGACATTGTAGTTAGTCTCCATCTCTACATTATACTTTATAACCAAGTAAGTCAACCTACGCTACGTTTGGGTCTTCTTGGAAGATTATCATTAGCGGTCCATCCTCTGATTCCACAAAACGCTCGTGAGTCGTAACATTTTTCATCTAATGAGAGTTTTTATCATGCATCATGTTATTGCTTCCGAATCAAAATAGAGATTCGGCATAGCGAAAACAAGTAAAAGGGTTTAATGTGTTTGATCATCAAGATCGTAACCTCGTGCTTGCAATTTGCAAAAATCTAGTTGGGTCAATGCAAGCTTTGTGTATCCATTTTTAATGAGCTTTAGGGCATTTATTAGGTAACTTTCCTAAACCATAATTTATGCATTGCCTAACAAAATTTGATAAACTTAGTCTCAAAGTAATCGTACACATTCTAATCTTGAATATAAGACCATAAAAATATAGAATTAACTTTTTGAGTGAGATCATTAACTAGTTCTATAACATTTTGAGTGAGATCGTTAATTAGTGCTATAACATTTTTAAAATCTAGTTGGGTCAATGCAAGCTTAGGTGTTGTCATTTTTTAGAGGTTTAGGACGTTTATTAGGTAACTTGCCTGAACCATAATTTATGCATTTCCCAACAGAATTTGATGCACTTGGTCTCCAAGAAATAGTACACATTCTAAACTTTAATATGAGACAAATCAATATTTTGAATGAGATAAGTAACTAGTGCTATATTGCATGTACAACATGAATCTTAGCAATATAGGATACATCAATTTATTCAAAAACATTAAAAATTGGTCCTACACATACATTTGGCCATGTAATCATTCAAAAGTGGACTACTTGAGAGCCCCTTAACTAAAGGACACACCTAATGGAGAACATTTCGTATATTGGTTTAAAGGACCTCCAATGTTGTGTTGAAATTACGCACACCCATTTGAGGGCATGCTCCATAACCTTTTCTTGGTTTGTTGAAAACTAAAAAAGATTGAAGACATGAAATCTACATTTATTGGACTAATGGACGGTGGTCTTAAAACATACAACTTTTGACATATTGGAGTCTTGATTCACAATGGAGTGAATGAATTAGAAAATATTCAATTCATGGATGTGCACATATCTTTGCATAAATCCAACACTATTTATGATTTTGCATTGCTTTTTTTCCCATGCACTTTCTTAAGGCCCACTCCTTATTTTTTAATTAATTAATTAATTAATCTCGCCCCCCACCCTCCCCTTTTGCAATTAACCTATCTTTTGTGTTATTAATGTCCCTCTCCTTTCGTCACTGCCTCTCCCTACTCTCTCCCTCCACCCTCCCCTCTCCCTCTCACTCAGCTCTTCTTCTCCACCTTCCCCTCTCCCTCTCACTTGGCTCTGCCCCTTACCCCTCCACCCTCTTGCTTCTTTGCCTCCCCTCTCTTACTACTCCCACTTCTCTCCCTTCCCCCTACCTTCCATCTCTCCCCACTCTAGTTAATCTTGAATATGGTACATCAAAAATTGTGTCTCCCTACAACCTACTAAAGTGTGAATACCTTCTTGGAGTGCACACTTTCATTCAGTATTATCTCCCTTGTTTATTCGATAAGTTGGACTCATTGTCTTCCTTTTTTTCTCACTTCACAATCTAGTTGGTCTCTATTCTGCTGATCCACTATTCATCATGGCAAGAGGCAACTCATCATGGCTTGTAAGAGAATAGAGGCTATGAGATAGGACAGCTAAAAAGCTTGTTCAAAGCACAAGCAGCAAAGTAGGGGGCAAGATAAGAAATAGCATAGCGTTAAAACGATAATAGAAGACATGTTTGCAACATTTGTAGAGGGACAAACATCTAGAAAATACCTCTTGTAGAATAGTATGTAGCAGTTACAAATGCACACATTCAAACATTGCCATCAAAGCAAAAAACACGGGCAGAAAGGTGGGAGCATTTGAGACAACATCATACCATTCCGATGACTACTAGTCTTGTGTCTTCACTTTTACTTCATTTATATGCACATTATGGTAACAAATGGTCACTTTATTTATGCACACATCCCACCATCTTCACAAGCTCTCATAACCATATTTCACTATGTTTAATATACATTTGAATTGTTGCAGAGACAAGTTTTGCATTGGAATTTGAGTATTGATGCATTGTGTTGTGTGCATGCTATCTTGAGTACAAAAGAGTTTTGGGCATGGAGTAGTAATGGAGATTGTTGTTGTAAAGAAAACATTAAAATACAAACAACTTTCAAAGGCAAGGACTACATATGTACTTGATGCCCAAGTCACTTTCACACTCAAGACAACATTCTATCTTGAGTATCAAGTGCACCATCTTGAGTACAAAAGCATTTTGGGCATTGAGTACACACGGAGGCTCTTGTCATAAGAAAACATTGAAATACAAACCACTTTTAAAGGGAGGATTACATGTGTACTAGATATGCTCAAGACACTTTTGCACTCAAGACAGCATTCAATCAACAACACGTATTGAATACTCAAATTTCAATGCAAATTTTGTAAAAAGATACAACCATGTATGGAGCCAACTATGGTTATAAAAGTTTGTGAAGATAGTGAGATATGTTCATTAAAAAATGACTCATTGTTGTAACTATAATATGCAAATAAATGAGGTCACTTAATATTGCAATGGACCTTTCATAATCTTAAAGAGAAAATGCCTTTGTTATGTAGGTATCAACACTAAGAGATTATGTAAGACTTAAACAAAAGGGCAAGCTTGTTCTATAGATTTGTCAACATGCCATAGAATTTGGTCTCGCCAACGTGTGCATTCCAACTTCCATAGCAAGTGACATCTGACACCAAGAGACATGTGAACCGCACTACTTGATCCATGGAAATTGATTCTTTAATTTACATGTGGTGTTGAGATAACGAGTTCATCTTGTCCACCCATAAAGGAAGTGAAGTTGTATTGAATTGTGTTTGCAAAACAAAAATGGTATGTATGCTTTTTTAACTATTATTATCATAATTTTAAATAATTATAAATTCGCTAAAAATGTGTATACTTATTAAATTTCACATTTATTTGAGCCAATTTTATTGTTTGTTCTAAATATGGTTGGAAAAGATCGACACAATATGTCGTGATGGAGAAATTCAAACGTGCAAATGTTTGTTGGCCATGATACTTTGTACGTGGGTCAAACCTAGCTATTTTGAGACATGTGAAAATTATCGTGGCTATTAGATATGGTATGCATGGTCAAAATCACATTAGACAGCATTTTTTGCCAAATGTCATGCACAACCATCAAAAAACACACTTTGAGGTGTGTTATTTGAACGCACTAGTGTTCGATGACCACAATAATTTTCAAGTGCATAAATACCAATTATCTTGAGGTTCATGCAAAGTATCATGTCCATCATCATATATGGTTTGCATGGTCAAACTCACATTAGACCATGGTTTTCATCAAGTGTCATGCACAATGGTCAAAAAACAAGCTCCGGGGTGTCGTATTCAAACATGCACATATCTAATGGATGCAATACTTTTTACATGTAATATTATCACCTATATCAAGGCAATTTCAAAGTATCATGTCCATCGAATATGATTTGCATGCTCGGGAACCCATTACACCATGTTTTTCACCAAGTGACATGTAGAATTGTTAAAAAACACCGTTCAAGGTGTATTATTCAAATGCGCTAGGGTCTAATTTCCATGATACTTTGAACACATATCAAATACCACTTTTTGTAGGCAAATCCAAAGTATAATTTCCATTAGATATGGTTTGCATGGTCGAAGTCGCATTAGACCATGTTTTTCACCAAGTGTCAAGCACACTCTCGGGGTGTCTTATTCGAACGCGCACATATCTGATGGGCACAATACATTTCACACACATTAATACCACCTATATTAAGGTGCATGCAAAGTATCATTCCCATCAGATATGGTATTCATGGTTGACATTAGAGTAGACGACGTTTTTCACCAAGTGTCTGTTGGGATATCTCAAGGTGTATGCCTCAGGCACACCTTATGTTTCTATGTGTGAGTGCTAGAGGCACAGTTAGGTGCCCACAAGCACAGTTAGGTGGTGGAAAAGCCACATAGGATGATTGAGTGAATCTAGGAGCAGATTGAGGAGATGATTGTGGAGCTTTGAGGTCATCAGTGATGTCAGTGACCTTGTATGAGGTGCCTACTTAAGGACCTCTTTCTTCTTCATTCTATAAGCAAGTATTTTGATTTTGTGTCAACTCTACTCTTTCCTTTCAGTGTTCCAACTTGGTATCAGAGCCATTTGATCCTCCTTGAGCCCATTTCTGCCACATCATCATCTTCTTCTTCTTCTTCTTCTTCACCATCTCTCCCTCTTCTCCCAAAAATTTGCTTGAGCTTGTTCTCCTCCAATCCTCAACCATTTCCCACGCCCTTTCTGTTGGAGATCCCTCTTGTTGGGGCAAATTTTGGGCTGGAAGGAATTAACGAAATATGCGCACTGCTCGTCGCCATTGCACGAAAATCGTCGATCCTTCTTCCTGCAAGTTCTCTGCACCTGCTTTGTCTTTGTCTAATTCCTTTCAGGGCAAGCTTCTCCATACCTAGAGCTACCTTGTGCTAAAATCTGAGCAGCAATGGCTGCATATTGAAGGAGAAAACAGAGAAAAACCAGTCAACTTTATTCAAGAAGGTGAAGGTGACCTAACGCATATTTTCGCCTCTTCTTCCCAGAGGATCTACTGTGGTATACCAGCTTTCTTTTGCCTTAGAAAGCCCCCTTTCTTTTGCTTTGAAGAGTGTGATATGAGCCCTCCAAGTTCAGCTCTCTAGTTTTAATAGTTTTGACATACTTTTGAAAATGATGCTACATAAAATGCTACTCTAGCATTTCTGGTCTTTTGAAGTTTTTAATAACTTCACTACAAGTGTTGCTTCAGTTTTGTTTTGACTTGCTAGACCTGGTTGTGATTGGAAAGTGTTTATTTCATTCACTCCTATGAAGCATGCAAAAGTAGCATCATTGTTTGAAAACTAGTCACTACTATTTGCTACATCAAGTGCCTATACTTTGGAAGTATTTCAGTTCTTTTTGCCTTGTAAGAGAGATAGACACTACCCAATATCTGGGTTAGACCCTCTCATGGCTACTTTATATAATCTTGAGAAGTTCAATGGAAAGGGTTTCCATACATGGCAAATGAAGGTAAAATTTGCGTTGATGCGGGAGAACTTATGGGGACTTGTCAAACCTACTCCTACCGCTTCTTCTACGGCCTCAAATGCTGGAGAATCTTCAGCTCCGACACGACCGGCAAGGGATCCAGCAAGAGAAGAAAAAGCATATGGTATAATTGCTTTAGCTTTGGATGATGATTACATACATCATATATCTGACTTGGAGTCTCCATCGGAAGCATGGTAGAAGCTAGATTTGATTTTTGGTGCAAGCTCTCACATATCTAAACTATCACTTAAAATCTCTTTCTTTGAATTAAAGATGGCAAGTGATACTACTTTAGCTACTCATGTTAACTATATGCGGAGTCTTATGACTCAGTTAGCTTCTATCAACTCTCCTATCACCCCTGATGATGCTATGGCAGTGCTACTTAAGAGTATGCCTAAAAGTTTTGATCACATTGTAAGCACTTTGAAGAATCTTCCCAATCCAAACCTTGAAGGCATTATCTCAGCTCTCCAAGAAGAAGAAAGACATATGGAGTTAAGGAAAGGCAATGACACTGCTTATGTTATGAAATTCCAGAAGGGCAAGTATTCTCCTTGCAATCACTATGGAAAGACAAATCACCTTTCAAAGGACTGCTTCAAAGTTAATCCATGCAAGCACTGTGGCAAAAACAACCATAGTGAGAAGTTTTGCAAAGACAAAGCAAAGACAGAAAATGCAAATCTACTTACAGTGAATTTGCCTCCACAAGATGAGCCATCCCTTGAAGATTATGCATTTTAAATCATCTCTATGTATGCTCCAGATCTCTCTTTTTATGTCAAGGTACTCAGCCTAGATAGTCCTCCAAAATGAATGAAAATAAATTATTGTGTGTTTTGTAAACACCTCTGGTCACCTTATGATGTAGGCCATGTGTATGTTTGTTCCATGGTACCTCCTACAGACATTGTGTGCATGTACATGTAGGGGAGATAACCATTGGAAGGTCTGTTTGTATCCCTTTCTGTTTACCTTATACCCAAGGGAACCCTTGCTAGCATGAGAACCTAGCCATAGATTTATCCTTGACCACCATGAGATGGCATGAGAAACTATGAGACTAGATGCATCCTTGACATAGCCTGAGGCATTTCCTTGAGGGGGGGTTTGTTGGGATATCTCAAGGTGTATGCCTCAGGCACACCTTATGTTTCTATGTGTGAGTGCTAGAGGCACAGTTAGGTGCCCACAAGCACAGTTAGGTGGTGGAAAAGCCACATAGGATGATTGAGTGAATCTAGGAGCAGATTGAGGAGATGATTGTGGAGCTTTGAGGTCATCAGTGATGTCAGTGACCTTGTATGTGGTGCCTACTTAAGGACCTCTTTCTTCTTCATTCTATAAGCAAGTATTCTGATTTTGTGTCAACTCTCCTCTTTCCTTTCAGTGTTCCAACAGTGTCATGCACAACCATCAAAAAACACCCTCCGAGGTGTGTTATTCAAATGTGCTAGTGTCCAATGGACACAATACTTTTCACATGCATTGTTACTACTTATCTTGAGGTGCATAAAAATTTTCATGTCCATCGCATCGGATTTCAGAGTCAAAGTTGCATTAGCCCATGTTTCTCATAAAGTGTCATGCATTACAGTTAAAAAACATGCTCTGGGGTGTCTTATTCAAATGCGCACATATCCTATGGACATGATAATTTTCACATACTTCAAAACCACCTATCTTGAAGTGAGTGCAATATATCGTGTCCATTGTATATAATTTTCATGGTCGGGGACGCATTACACCATGTTTTTCACCAAGTGCGGGTGAAAAAACATGCTTCAAGGTGTCTTATTCAAATGCACACATTTTAGATGAGCATGATACTTTTAACACATGTCAATCCCACCTATATTGAGTCACATGCAAATTTTTTTGCCCATTATATGTGGTTTTCATGGTCGAAGTCGCATTGGATCATATTTTTCACCAAGTGTCATGCACAACTACCAAAACCCTCCGGGTTGTGTTATTCAAACATGCAGATATCTGATGGGCACAATACTTTGTACATGTGTCAATCCCACATATTTTGAGTTGTGTGCAAATTATTGTGCCCATCTAATATGGTTTGCACAATCAAAATCACATTATACGATGTTTTTTGCCAAGTGTCATGCACAATGATCGAAAAACACGCTCCGGGTTGTCTTATTTAAATGTGCACATATCCGATGTGTAGAATACTTTGCATGCATGTCAATACCACATATCTTAAGATGTTTGCAAAGTGTCACATCCGTTGGATAAGATTTTTATTGTTGGAGATGCATTACACCATGTTCTTCACCAAGTGTCATGTACAATCGAACAAAAAACACGCTTCGGGGAGTCTTATTCGAATGTGCACATATCCAATGGGCACACTAATTTATACATGCATAAATCCCATCTATATTGAGTCATGTGAAATGTATCATGGCCATAGTATATCGTTTTCATGGTTGGGAATGCATTAGACCATGTTTTTCACCAACTGTCATGCACAACTGTCAAAAAGCACACTCCAAGGTGCATTATTCAAATGCACCAATGTTTGATGGGCATGACACATTGCATACGCATCAATATCACTTATCTTGAGTAGTATGCAAATTTTCTTATCTATCAGATATGGTTTGCATGGTCAAAGTTGCATTAGACTGTGGTCGTGTTGCCCCCGAACCCCCACCACCCAGGGAGACCTAATGCATGTCGCTGCCCCCCCCTTGGAATCCCTCAGTGATAGTCCTATGGTGGGAGTTCCTTCCTCCTCCCTCCTACCCCCATTCATGGAATGGTTATAAGCATGCCTTGGTCTAAAGCACAACCAAAAACAACCTCTAAAAAAAGATCAAGCTCCACATACAACAAGCTCCCACTTAGAGACTAATCATAGTAAATCCATTGTTACTACATGCATTAAAATGCTTTGGATCTTTCTATCATCTCCCATGTTGTTCCTCATTCTTGGAGACCAATTGAAATTAAGCAAGAGCTTAACTTCTCCCTACCACCTTAGTCAACATGTCTATAGGATTCTAGCTAGTGTATATCTTTTCCAACATCAATTGTCCATCCTTTGATGTCTTAACTTGGTTACAAATGTTAGTATCCTGCAACATACTTCATTATGGACATCCATAGTGTCTCTAAGAAGTGTTTGTATGACAGGTTTCCCATGAGAGGAAGAATCAACTTGATGATGTCCATGTTGTTTGGAGGGGCTTGGTTAAAAATTTTGGTTCTCTCGATGTCATAATTGTTTATGTGCTTGAAATAATACATTTTGGATTGAGATGGAGCTATGGTAATTACATGAGTGAAGGAGTCTTTTGAAGAAGTTTCATATGGCAGATTGCAAGATTGCAACCACTCCCATGGAAAAGAGCTGGAAACTTACTAAAGATTCAGAAAAGCCTATAGTCAATGACAGATACTATAGGCAACTCATCGGATCTCTTATATATCTAACAATCACACAGCTAGATATTTGTTATGCAGTAAGCTCACTAGCATAGTTTATGGCAAATCCAAAACAGTCTCATTGGAATGCAACCAAAAGAGTCTTGAGATATATCAGAGGTACAAGATAGTTTGGGATAGAATACAGAGGAAGTCATCCACGGTTGCATGGATACTATAACAGTGACTATGCTAGAGATCATGAGACCAGGAGATCGACACAGGGATATGCATTTTTCCTTGGTCAAGGTGCTATATCATGGTTGTCAAACAAACAGCCAACTGTTTCTTTGTCTTCGACTGAAGCAGAATATAGAGCACTCACTAAGGTGCATGTGAGGCTATATGGCTCAAAATACTATTGTTAGACACATATTACTTTGATGAGTCAAAGCCAACAACAATATACTGTGATAATCAATCAGCTCAAGCATTGGCCAAGAATCCAGTATATCACTCCAGGACAAAGCACATTGATGTCAGAGAGCACTTCATCAGAGAAAGAGTGTTACTTGGTCACATCACTTTGTAGCATTGTGATAGCAAAGAGAATGTTGCAGACATCTTTACCAAACCACTCGGTAAAGAGCTATTCGAGAAACACTGACTAGCTCTTGGTTTGACGCAGAGGAAGGACATTCCCATTAAAGGGGTGTGATGGAATGTAATGCTTAGTCCTTCTTCAATTCCCCAAAATCATCATCTTGAGGGAAGGCTACTTCATGATGTTGATCTCGAGGGAAGGTGTTGAGAGTTCACACTCAACATCATGTGATCATGTGTGCACAGCACCATCACGTGATCATATGTGCATAGCACTAACCTTATAGAGTGCTATAAAGGAAAGGGTTAGATCCCCTAATCCTAGCCCTAAAAGGGTTTGTATATATTCTATTTTTTCAACTAAATCTAGTGTACAGTTAGTCATTTGTGGTGTGCTCTCTAGCTATGCCCTCTCTCCTCATCTCCACTCTTCTCCTCTCCCCTCTTCATATTTTGTCAAAAAGGACCAAGAAATTCCGAACCCCAGTACTTAGAATCTTCCCATGGCCTTAGGAGTAGCAAAGGCATAGACTGATTAGTCGATAGCCATCCAATGCATTGACACATGTCACATTGCATGCATTTAGTTTGAGCATCCTTAAACAAGGTTTCCCACCACAAACCTACTTATGACACTTTTCGGGTAGATAACTCTCCTTGAAAATGTCTTCCTAGTGGACTTGAGTGAGCTTTATGCAACACAATAGCTTGTTCATGTGGCAAAATCCAACATCGAAGAACTCTATCTGCACATTGACGATATGGTTGCCCACCAATCAAAGTGTATTTCCAAGCCTTTAAAGCTAGTTTCCTGCATCTATCTCAAGGCATCGTTTTTGAAAATTTACCTTTAGATAAGTAATTCATCAACTTGACATATTCGTTCTCACAATAATATTTTGCAAACAATTTAGCATCTAGCAGTTCCATATTAACTCCATGTGTATCCTTAGGTGTTGGTAACCTAGACAAATAGTTAACTCCCACATGACTCTTGCCCGTTTTGTGAATGATTATGAAGTTGAGTTCCTGTATAGTAGAAGCATCCAATGGACAAGCCATCCTTGAATGATAGTCTTATTCATAAGGTAAAGCAAGGCTTGATGATCCACATAGAACACAAAATGGTTACCAAGTAAATAGTGCCTTAGTTTTTGCACACTAAATGCCATTCACAAAGCTTCTCACTCGGTAGTGCTATCGTTTGGCTCGGTAGGTGTTAGTAATTTGCTAGCATAATAGACTGGATAGTCCAACCAACCATCTGATTGAGCCAAAATAATGCCTAGAGCATAACCAAAAGCATCCACATGTACATGGAAAATAACATCCCAATTTGGTTGCCTGAGAATTAGCATATCCATAGCTTGGTTCTTCAAATCATTGAAAACTATAGTAAACTCTGCATTCCATTCAAACTTAGCATCTTTCTTTGTCAATTCATACAAAGGCACTGTAGTTTTAGCAAAATATTTGATGAATTTGTGATAGAAACTGATAAACCCCACAAAAGAAAGAAAATCACATAAATTATGAGGCTCAAGCATCTGTTGCATGGCTTTAATTTTATTTGGCTTGGTTCTCATGCCATCCTTGGAAAAGTACACTCTAGAATCAACTGTTCAATACCAAGTTGAGTGATAGCCACTAGTATCTCAGCAATTTCTCTTTCTCCTTCAATGTATTCACTAAAATTGCTCAAAAAAATATACTTTTGCTTAGTAATCTGCTCATCCCTTAACTTCTACTTGATGTCTATAGCCACTTGAAAAATGTCTATCTCACCAATAGGTAGGATGTGCAACTCCATCAACCAAAGACTCAACATCTTGAGAAAATGGATCTTCGACCTACAAATTCTTAGGTCAACAACAACTTAGGACTTTTTGAGGGTTGGTTGTTAATACAAACATTTTAACTATGTATCTTAATAGTCATCTTTTTTGTACCCCAATCATGGAGGACTTTTGCACTCTTTAGCCAAGGTCTTTCCAATAGGATCAAGTAGGAATATAATGTTCCATAGCAAAGACAATGAAACTAACTGTATAATAGATGCCGCTTATTGAAATGACCACATCTTGAAACATAGCTTTGGGATCAACCAGTCGTTGATCCATGCGAGCTCGGAAGGGTGATGGCTTATATGATTTAAACTTCAACCTTTGTGCAATCTCTTCAGAGATAATATTTACTCCTAATCCTTTATCCACTATTACACCTGGTATAGTTTTCTTCTTAATCTTGATAGTGATGACCAAAACTTCTTCATCAACTACTAGAGTATCAATCACAGGCATAGTGGCCAAGGATTGCACTTCCTTTGGTTGCTCGAATGACTCCTTGATCTACTAAGCAAAGAAATCATGACAATACGTGCTATTTGCATTAGCTCGAGAAAGGTTAAATTGATGCATATTTTTAAATGTTTCTCATGCTTAGACTAGCTCTATGCTAGTTCCTATGAAGTGTTTGATTTTCTTTCTTTAGACTAGGATTTTGAGGATTCCCCTCTCTTAGTAATAGAGTACTAAGTTTGCTTAAGCATTTCTATTACTAGAGCTTTTCCCTATAGTTTCCTTGCAATTTTGGGTGCCAATTCCTTCTATGCTTTCCAATAAATGTCTTTACTTGAAGCGTTTGTGCCCTTTATGGTTGTCATTGGTCCTCTTGAATCGAGTGATAACTTGATCATCAATTGTATTTGACAGCTCGGCTACAACTGCTCAACATTTTGAATCCACTTCTTTCCTCTCTATATTATTCTTAAGAAATCTTAAGTGTTCCACCAAAATTGGACAATCAGAATGTAGATGATTTTCTCCACAATAAGAACACTTGATTTTAGATGGATTGGCCTTCTCTTTGCCATTCTTCCCTTTGTCCTTCTACTCGAGATGTGGTGGTTTATAGCTCGGTGCCCAGTTATTAGTTGCCACTTGATTTGGTGAATTTTTTCCATTAAACCAACAATCTGACTCATCATGGTCACATTTGGTACAAGTATTGCAATCCTTCATTTTGCATTCATCTTTCACATGTCCACCTCTAGAGGATCCCATTACACTACTTCTCATTTTGTTACCTAGCTTACCTCGAATGCTCAATTCTTTTAAGGCCTTCTTCGCCTCGATTTTTTACGTATCTTACTTTGTTGATGTCTCCTCGGTGTCACTCTTCTCCAAGGCGACCAACTTGATCTAATAGTTCCTCATAGGTTCTAGTTGAGTTGACTATCTCTAGCCTACGTAAATCTACCTGGCTTGCATATATTTGTCATCTTGTGATTAACCAAACTCATATAGACTTGTCATCTGGAACCATACTTAATTGATTGATAAGAGCTATCATTCTAAGCACAAAGTCTTGGACAAATGCTCCCTTGTTCTACTTTAGTTCACTAAGCTTTGTCCTCACATCTTCCTCATTGATCTCCTACTAAAACCTTCAAAGAATGCTTCGAACATTGCATACAAACTGAGGAAATAGCCAATGGGAAACTGATTGAACAACCTTTGAGAATTTTTAATTAAGGTATCTAGAAAATAGTCCATATACTCTTCATCTGTTGTTGCACCATGGATGTGCCCAGGCATGAAAAAAACCTGCAAGTGACTGTAAGGATCTTCATCATCTGTACCTTTGAAATTTTAAAACTTTACCTTGATGTTAGAGCTAGACTTAAACTTTTTCACTCCAAAACCTAAGTAGGCAAGTCGTCCACTTGGAAGTACCGGTCCCTAGCTCTCCACCTATCATAACCACCATCATGGTTGTGAGGTCACTTCAGACTCCTCCTGACTTATTTGGTACTATCTTCAGGCCATAAGGTTGCAGCTTGATGTATATCTATTGATCGAGGAGTATTACTATATGTTATGAGAGGAACTTGGGGAAACTGCCTTAGTTTCCCTTCATTTACCTTGGATCTTTGGTGGTGCCTCTCTCCATTAGAAGCATGCATGTCTTCTCGATGAAGGGTTCTTTGTCCATCAGGCCTAGCTAGTCTTCTATCTTCATAACTTTCTCGATGCAATCATCTTGGAATGATAGCCACATAATGTAGAAATCATCATCGCTCTCTGAGTTGGTCTTTTTGCTCATTTTGATGCTCAACTAAGAAGATGCCCATCTGTTCAAAATCCAAACTCTCTGTAGATGAGTGTTTGGACTCCATTGCCATGACGGCGGACCTTCATCCACCAATCTTCTGGGGTGCCTCAAACCGCCACCATCATTCCAATCTTCTTGTTGTATAAGAGTCAACTTCCACCCCTGTTGTAGCATACTTGAGTCTCTCTCCTCACACTTGTCACTCTTGTTAGATAGCTGCTTTGCCAGTCTCCTTCGGCATTGAACTTTGGTTTTGAGACTGCTCCATTTCTCATAGTTGGATGTAACCAATACCTCTGGCTCAGATGCTCTTCACATCTAGTTGAATAACAATCCAAGTACTTTTTGCATTCCACACGCCGATCTTCAAGCACAATACCAATCAATGCCATTCTTCCGAAGTACTTGAATAAATTTTCTATAGTAGCCCATGATTCCCAACAACTGTTTTACTTTGTCATTGGTTAACATGAACTCTCTTCTCATTCTACCTTGACTCTAAGCTTACTAATCAGTTCTCTAAATATCCTATTCCGATAGCTTGTCAATTTGAAATTTACTTAACCCTTCTCTAGTAGGATCACCGAAATGTTGAAAGTCTGATTTCCTCAACCGACTAACTCAGAGTTGCTCAGTGATAGCCCAACCCAGTGTTGTGCTCAAGGAAGATGCTCGCTCTTGCAATCCTAAGGTGAGCATGCTCCGATGCAAAATAGGTTCCAACATATAAACACTCAAGGGTTAGGGTTAGCTATTGTAGGATGATGACGGGAGAATATCGAGTCTCGCACACAATTCAACACTTAGACAATGGAGTATACATAACAAAATTGAATAGACAATGAAGTATACACAATGGAATTGAATAGACAATCAATTGTTCATTTCTATCAAATCCACTCCCTATCCTAGCAAACTCAGGTCATACGATGATAACTCGGCACATTGCTCTCTTTATTCTCTCCTCTACCTCTTACAATCATAACACTAGCTAAAGAACCACCTTCCAAAAGAGTATGTGCTCGATGCACCAACATCCATTTATGTATTAGTTGTGTCACCGTGATCAACTACACCTCCACTACAAAATCAGAAATAGCCAACTCCACTGCTTCCAACCAAGGTCAATGCACATGCTTGTTAGCCTAACTGTGGGCTAACATGAGTCCAGAGGATTCTACTTAGCTCTACAAGATCAGCTACTCCATTTAGAAGAAGATTGGATCTAGAGTCAATATATCATGCAGGTGATATGGGAACATAGAAGAGCATGATTAAATTGGAGCATCAAATTTAAGACTTTTAAGAAAGGCCACCTAGTACTAGTTTATAATTCAAAGTTGGGAAGATTTTTGAGCAAACTCATGCTTTATTTTGAAGCACTATACCAAATTGTGTAGGATCTAAGACAAGAGACGTTTTGGATTGCGGATATACATGGGAATGTATTTTTGGCACCAATAAATGGATTCTTCATGAAGCCCTTTATACATCTTTGAGGGCTGGTGGATCAATCAAATTCAATGTAGTTAAAAATCATAGTGGAAGCGGTATCTGGGATAAATACAGGGGTGGCTCATTGTATTCAATGAATTGAGAGTTTGCACATGCTCAAGATCTTGATCAGACATTTAACTGTGCAATTTGAAATCTCTCTTATCCTTACATTGAGCAGCATTGTGTCACCTGTCAATTCAATCATCTTAATCATCATGCAAGGTGATTACAAACTCACAAATTGTGGTTCAAAGATTCTAGCTAAGGGTGAGAAGGATACAATGAGGCAACTAGCTTGATTTGTTAGAAACATGGTGGAGAGAGAGAGAGAGAGAGAGAGAGAGAGAGAGAGAGAGAGAGAGAGAGAGAGAGAGAGAGAAGGTTAGGGTGTGAGGAAATGATGTAGAAATGAAGACATAATGAAGGCTCTCATTCATTCATCAAATGTGTCAAGACAAGTGAAGTACAAGCCTTATGTAGGCTACTCACTCACACACTAGTATCTAGTGTATATGGGATAAGTCCCATGATGACACAGGGCACTCACAGAAGACTCACACACATAGACTATTACTAGATCACCTAGTACTACACACCAACACATCACATCACATCACCACACTCTTTGACTATGATATCTCCAACACCCCCCTTCAGAGCAAAGAGTGTGAAACCCAATACGCAAAGAGTAGACCGATCCCCCCTCCACTGCAATACTACAAAGAGCAAGGCCAACTATCCAACACCTTCCGTGTGATAGTGATTTCTCAGTCAGCTTGTGACTGGCAAGGGCAAACCATCAGTCATCATCCCCCCTTACTTTGATTTGGATGGTCAAACCATCAACCAAAGTTGAAGACAATACATTCATTTTTGGGGGACAACCTCTTATTGACTCCAAATAGATTCAATTTAGAGGGACAACTCAAGGCTGAGAACCTTTATTTGACTCAACACAAACACACATGGAGCTAAGCATCATCTACCTCCTCAGAGAGGAATCATGCAACATAGCAGATGAAGCTTCATGCTCAGGTCCAATAGATGTAGTATAAATATTCTTGAGCTTGTCCAGGTTCTCTTTAGCTAAAGTAGTGAGGTCAAGTTGATGAAGCAAGTTGTTGGCCAACCTAAAACCAATAAGCACCAATGCTTTGTCATGTTGTTCATCCCTAGCTGAAGGTAGAGTTGAGGAGTCTTCACCACAAGGATGAGGCTCCATCATGTCAAACTTGAAGTGCAAAATTGAACCAATAAAAGAGCACTTATGGGCAAGATGAGTGCTCAAGATCCTAGAGCAGCTCTGAAATCCTGAAGAGGGTAGATAGAGGGATGCCAAATGGATAATAATAGCTTGAAATGTATGAATCAGCTCTCTAGGATTCTAAAATGAAGTAGCAGGCCTCTAGAATAGCTCCAAAATGCTCAGTCGACTATTCAAAGAGCACTAAGATGCTGCTACAAGTCTTCACATTGAAAATCGATGGACTTGGATGTGCTGAAAAACCATAAATACCTCGTAAATCCCTCTGCTGTAGGCGATTTTGCAACAGCAACCCTAGAACACCATGAAAATGCAAGCAAGAGCTCCAAAACTAGACGACAATGCCTCCAAATAGCTCAAAAATCTACAACTAGTGCACATGGATGGGCTACTCTGCTACAAGAGCCTGGAAACCCTAAAAATGAGAATGAAGATGCTCTGAAATGGCTAAAGTTTCCACACATGCTGCTCCTAATAGACTTGAACAAAGGCGGCTCTGTAGCAGCAGCCTCGAAATGGCTCGAAAGTGCCTTCAATGACCTCAAACAGAATTCTACAAACAATATGCGCACGTGGTTAGCTCACCTACTACAGCAACTTAGAAAGACTGATTTTTGGTGACAAAAACCTTCACACGTGCCATTAGGCCTTGAAAACTGTGTCGACCTGCAAGGAATAAGCTACCTAGTGCTCAAAATGGCTCGAATGAAGGTAGCAACTGTGGAGGCGGTGATGAGAGGCTATGGATAGATGGAAACAAATGCAAATGACTACAAGGAGAGGCAGCTAGAGGTAGATATAAGGCGGGTGTGCAAAAACCCTAAACAGGTATGAGCTAAAAGGAGGAGGCAATTAGAAACGAATTAGGGTTAGGGAGATGAGGACATGATAGAGTAGCTATGGCAGGGTGAACCTACTCTGATACCATGTTAGAACATGGTGGAGAGAGAGAGAGAGAGAGAGAGAGAGAGAAGGTTAGGGTGTGAGGAAATGATCCACAAATGAAGACATAATGAAGGCTCTCATTCATTCATCAAATGTGTTAAGACAAGTAAAGTACAAGCCTTATGTAGGCTACTCACTCACACACTAGCACCTAGTGTTATATGGGATAAGTCCCATGATGACACGTGGCACTCACACAAGACTCACACAGATAGACTAGTACTAGATCACCTAGTACTATACACCAACACATCACATCACCACACTCTTTGACTATGATATCTGCAATAGATTTTAGCCAAAATATTTTTCGTCCACAATCTCAGCATCGATGGCATCAAAGTACAAAGTCACTTTTGTTTCTCCATTGAACCTGTACTCCAAGGTGGACAATGATTTGGGAAAAAACAAATAGTAAGAAGAAGTAGTGGAATCTCTACTAGAAGGAGCACAAAAGGTCAGTGCTAGGTCAGATAGCGAAAGCTCTCACTTTGCGGATTTTAAGTTCTTTTTAGATGAGGAGGTATCCAAAACAATGTCTAATTGAAATGCATGGGGCTAGTGGAGTAGGAGTCAGTCAAGTAGTGGATAATATGGACATGGATGCATAGTTCCAATATCTATTCAAAAGAGGGGGTTATTTGCTAGCCAATAAGTATGTATTCAAGAGTTGCAAAAAAAAATTATTTTGTCTTCCTTTACTTAGATTAAAGCTACCATCAAATGCATAGCTAATATGTTAGCTCAGGATTTTGGTAAGCCTATTATAGCAAGAGGCTGTTGTCAAATTAAGAATTGCAAGAATGTGGTCAAAAGAAAGCAATATTTGTGGTTTTTGGAATGCATTTGTTTCTTAGCAAGTGTGATTATATTGCAATAGAAAATCACTCACTCATCTATGAAGCTAAGATGGGCATCAAATTCAATTGGGCTGAGATAAGGTCTTAGGAAAGGAAAATAGAAAAAGTATCAGACACTCTAAGTCATCCATTTTATCTGCACTCTTTTAGCATGAAGCTAGTAATCCACTACTCTAGACACTCTAAGGACAGAGTGATGAGAAAAGTCTTGGGAAAGAAAAGTTTTGGGAAAGGAAAATAGAAAAAGTATCCGACACTCCAAGTTGAGATCCATTTTGTCTGCACTCTTTTATAGTAACCCACTACTGCCAAGGCCTATGGAATAGAGGAGAGGCCTCAGGGTTTGGAATCCCTATAGATAAAGCTAGCACCATGGATATGCTGAAGGTAGCATACACAAAAGTTGACCTGCTCCTGTGAATTCAAAAGTGGTAGATGAAATAGAAAGACCTCTTTCCCTAATCGAAGCAAGTCCTTTGAGGAGACAATAGCCACAAAAAGATAAGGCACTCAAGACTTGAAGAAGTCCCAAGGGGATAGAAAAGGAGGATCAAGGGAATCTAGCCCAAGAGTACCTCAAGTTTCATCGGCAAACTACATGGAAGGGGCACATTTGTTAACTATAGAAACTAAAAAGGTAGTACCTCAAGGAGTACCTCAAGTTTCATTAGCATCAAGGATGGAAGGGGCAAATTTGTTTACTGTGGAAACTAAAAAGGTAGTGCCCTAATCAAGAGTAAAAACTAGATATGGATGTGATAAAAATCCTTCCAAAGGATTAAGAGCCGAGCAAAGTGGTTGATGAATCAAGGAAGATGCTAGGTGTTGGATTTTTTACAAAATCTAGTATAAGGCCAATAGGGCCAAAAGAGCATAATGTCTCTTTTGAAACTATAAACCGGGCTTTATTGATTATGATGCATTTGAATCAGTTTCAAAAGAGCAGAATTCTCCTTGACAATTGAAAACTAGGCTTTATTAACTGCGATGCATTACTGTTTACTTCCAACATATCATGAATTACATTAAGGAAATTGAATGCCAAAAGACAAAATGATCCTTGTATACATTCTATGGGAGGGTAAGCCACATGTTCCTATCACTAACCCAAGTGTGTGGCACACATATGCATGTACCCTCTATGATGCCCAGATGCGGACACCACAGATGTGGACACCACACCAGATATGTCATCTATGCTGAGGCCTACCACTTGTCACTTGTTCACCACATATAATGTATATAAACTACGCTCTACTGGCTACACAATTGGAGAGCACACGATCATGAGGTGCTATAAGAGTATCAATTCCATTGGGTCCAAATCTATTAATAAAAGCAAAAACCCAATCTTGAAGTATGTGATATAATGTTTCTTTTGCTTGTATAACAAGTGGGTAATTGACTAAGGCTTCTAATGAGATATTTCCCAACTCTTAGTATTCTTAGTTTAATGTATTATTTCTTATTAGGTATACTCATTTCCACTTTCTATCAACTACCTTCATTTAGATCGCCTCCTATGCATTGTTATCTTTCCCATCTCTATGCTTCAAACACATGTTCATGCTTCAGACATAGGTTTTTATATTTCTAACATAAACCTCATTTGATTTCTTTTTTAATTGTCTTGGTATCTTGTTAAGGTGTTCTTTGGTTTATAGTGATTTTATGTGGTGTTATTTATAAGTATATTGTTGGGCCAAAAACTAATATGTGCTTGTTGAGTATGAGATACAATGGGCAAGCAAAATAATATTTTTGCAGTGTAAAGTGATTCAAACTTTCTCCTCCCCTTTTAAGAGAGCAATGAGAAGTTTCTTTGGAACATTCAAAGTTGATGTCAGAATACAAGGATGGGTGTCAAAGTCCAATGGGTATGGCAACCCTATGGATGTGTGATGTATCTCAATCTTTTATGGCATGTTGAGCATGGATCTAGTGGAGAGTGACAAACAAGGTAGTCAAGTCAATCCTCGTAGAATCACTTAATAAAAATAGGAATGATTGAGATAGAAATTTGAGGATGGCCCTATGGGCATATAGGGAAATTTTAAGGTAATAATAGACCATATGCCTTCCCACTTGGGTTATGGCCTGCATGTGGTTGGCTCAAGGGAATTCTTGGTACTAGCTTAACAATTGCAAATCAAAACATGAGTGGGAGGATTTCGAAATTCTTCCCAACATGTTACAACAATTGCTCATGATGGACAAGATAAGATTAAGAGCTTATTGGTCACATGCACTGAGTGAAAGGATAAGAAAGGTTGGCATGATAGGCACATAAAGCCAACTGATTATGAGAAAGGAATGCTAGTCCTCCGATACAATTCAAAGGTTAAAGCCCAAAAGGACAAAACCTCAAGTTTGGATGGATAGGACCATATAAATATGTGACATACATTTGCTGAATCATACAATAGTATGCATTATAAATTGGAAGGTTGTTCATTGAAGATATTTGCATTGCCTTCTTTTTCTAGCTAATAAGCACACATGCATCTTAATGAAGCATAAAATCTCTAAGAAAAATTTTCGTAGAAATAAACTTAGAGCTTATGTTCAATTCTTGCCTATATAGTTGTGCTTGAGGGGTAAAACAAGAAAGGGACATTATTGGCCCCAAGTTATGTGGCCACAACCTAGAGTCCAACAACTAGGCATGGTGTACGAGGAGCTACCACTGAGAAGTTGAGCAATGTGACCCCAAGCATCCAAGAAAAGCCAACATAGGCCACACCATGGAGCCAATCCTTGGTAGTGCAAGATCGAAAGGTAGTTGCCAAAATCGGCCAAGTTTAGAATCTAGGTTACTTAAGCCACGAGTCTAATGTAGAACAGGCTTTTTGCTCACCCTCTTGCTAATCTTGTAGTCTAAGTCCAACTAGAGCCTTACTACTCAAAGTGAGTGTAGTGCCTCATCGAGGTGAGAGTCCCTAAGACTTGTGTACTATGGCTATTTGTAACAATCTAAAGCCTCTTTAATAATACAAGGATAGGATTCATCATTACCCTGACTATTGAATACTTGATTTTCTCACGTTACTCGTGTGTGCTTTTCAATCCATCTTCACATGGTTTAACCCATGTGGCAAAAACCCTTGTGTTAGTTTCAATGTCTAACTTTGCACCTAGGAACCAAGTAGGTTCTACACGCCAAGCAACCCTAGGAGTATAACATAGAGAATCCTCCATACAAACAATAGCACTATTTGCATTTGAGCATAGGGTTCACCAGTCAACTAAGGGGTGAGATAAAAAGATTGTCAACATTTGGCAATGTTGTTGTGGATTGATGTGCAAAAAGAATGAGGGGAGAATTGAGTGGATTGAGCATTAGAATTGAGTGCAAAGACATTCAAAGAAGCAGTTCATGCTAACAAATGATGAGATGCAATAGTTGCTTGGATTAGCATATAATAACAATAAAAGATGCAAATGAGTGTTTAGGGATGATTTGTAGTGTTGAAGACCTGTTTGACTATTGATGTCTGGATAAAAGATAGTACCTATAGGATACTTCAAGCTTTAACTAATGTTTGATGCGCACACTTGGAGAGGAGACACTAAAGGTATGTGGCCAAGCGAGAAGAAAACCTATGTCAAGGTGGGAGGACTTAGCAAAATCCTACTATGGAAGCATAAGTGGAGTCAAACCATAGACAAATGATTGATGACGATGAGTCGGATTAGTAGAGGCCACCCAATAGTGAAGAGCTCAAGGATGGAGAAGGCCTAGCCATGCACATGATGAGGTGGCAAATAACTACTACACCAACACAAGGAGTAAGCTAGTACCTAATCTTCATCTAAGAGTCCCAAGGGTCTTGACGTGCGAGAGTCCTTAAGGCAACTTCATGAAGACTTGGAGCATTCATCCATAGAAAGCCACGATTTTGAGTTGCTTGATGAGTCTGTCCATGGGCTGAGCCATGAGCACAATCTTTGTCGTGAAAGGCATGAATCAAGTACAAGGGCAGATGAGCCTTAAAGCTAAAATTAAGATCAAGAAGACCCACCCATGCAATGGTGGGGAGCGGGAATTAAGTTATGGACAGGATGCACCAAAAGGGACACATTCTATGAGATTCACTCTGATTGGTGGAAGACAAGTCCATTTAGAATATATCGGAGGATGAGAGACCAGCTATGATAGCTCGACCTTGCAATGCCCCAGTAACAAGTTAAACACATAGTGACCATGTTCACAATGATAGTTGTTGCCATGGAGTGGGTGGACACTTGGTTCTAGTTGCTTGTTGGTCTACTAAAACTTAACTACTAAGTCCTACCTAGCATGGTCATGACCAAAAAATTTGCCTATCCAAGCAAGAAGTCCTAAACCTATCAAACCCCAAGATAGAGCTTGACAATTACTACCAAGAACTCTATCACCTATCGTCCCTATTGCACTTATTGGTCACAAGTCTGGAACAAGGCACCCAAGGTTAAGACCACTTGACCGAGTGGATCCTAACCTAAGTAATGTAGTGCTTGAGCCAGTAGTGCTTAAGCCATTAAAGAAAAGGTAGCACAGCTTATCAAAGTAGTAGTGCTTGAGCGATCAAACAACCTATCAAAGTGAAGTTTTAAGATTTCAAGGATGCAAATTATGAATATCCTTATAGCCATCTATATAGTTTTCTACAAGTTTATCATATTGATGGTGCCACGACCAAGGAGAAGCATATGAATTACTTCCCATGAACCCTACCAAAGATAGCTCAATGTTGGTTCAACTAAATCTCTAATTGGTTACTTCACAGATTGGTAACAGATGTCTGAGGCTTTTCTTAAAAGGTTTAGATTCCTAGGAAATTAATGAGGAGGATGTCCATAAACAGGCTAAGTGATGTGAAGTAGGAAAAGAATGCATCTATTCAAGACTTTGTGCTACAAATATGGCACTCATCAATCAATTAAGCATACCACTGGATGACAAGTCACTCTACCATTGGCTTATTATGTGTTGTAACTAGATGGACCTTCATTTCTTGGAGATTTTTTATTCAACTAAGACATATGTAGAGTTGCTAAACCAAACAGTAGCCCTAGAGAAAAGTGGACTTACCAAGGCAAGCCAATACACGAGGATGAGGAAAGCAATGAGGAAGATGCCTTGTTGAAGAAAGACAAGCTAAAGTTTAATTAAGCTTATGAAGGCCATGATGAAACTGGGTACCAGAGGTAAGCTTGGTCCAAATGAAAAATGGTGCAACAAGTGTTCTTGGCAAGGACACACTAAGGATGAGTGTCAGACCAAGTACTGCAACACTTGTACCAAATTTGGGCATGACAACTTTGAGTGTTGGTATAGTACAAATTGCACTATAGATGTCCCCACTAGGTGAGCCAAGAAACCAAGCCCAAAGACAGTCAGCCACCTTGTCTTGAGCAAGGAAAATGCAAAGGAAAGAATGAGAAAGGTAAGAATCAGTGACCATCATAGATTCGATGTCACTTTTATGGTGAGAATCATAGCAAGGCTGGCTGAGCTCAAGTTATGGCAAGAGCATCTCAAAGCAATGCAAAAAGAAGAGAAATTAACACCCCAAGTGCTAAGCCATTTTGGTAGAACTGATAAACTCAGTTGAGGCCAATGCAGTTACCAGGTCAGAGGGTCCCAAGAAAGGCCCGCATCAAATCAAGGATATTAAAAGGCCCACTTTAGATCAAGGGTATTATCTAGAAGGTGTAGAAACAATTATAGCCAAGCTTGCCAAATAACTAAAAGGGAAAGCACTTGCGGTGGACTTGCCATCGAACCCACCTATGGCTAGGCAATCGACCAAGCTAGGTGAGGCTTCACCAAGAAAGATCAAAGCAAGTACCACTGAGTACCTAAGTTTAGAAATGATCCAAGCATGGAAAACCTTCCACAATATGAGGATCAATCTCACAATGGCTGAGCTATCAAAAAGTTTGCTCATATTGCCAAGAATTCTTCTAACAATAGCTTCTAGCAAAGGAGGAATCACCACTAGTTATTGATTCCTTGGTTGCCATTTTGACATTAACACATTGTGGACAAAGAAGTTTTACATAGTAAAGAATCAAGAAGTAGATTATACCTAATGTGATGGTGGATGGTGGCCCTAGAGTTTACATCATCTCATGGACATGACCAAGTGGCCAAAACTCAAGAACTTGAAACCTTCTCACTTCCAAGTACGTACGGTAGATCAATGACCACGCTGAGCCTAAACGTATGTTTTAAGATGTCATCATCCCCATAGTAGGAATATAGTACACCCTAAGTTTGAGGTTATGACAATCAAAGCTAGCAATACTAAGGTGAAAATCCCTACCAATCCAAGTAAGATATCAAGCAATTTCCAACCTAAAGACTTGGAATTCCAAGATTAGTTCCACAGGATGTTGGCTGGTGGAAATGCAAATTTTACTTGTGGGAGAAATCAAATTTTAGGTGGCTATTGACCTCAAGTAGAAGCTAAAAGAAGAAAAAATGATTGAGCAATGGAATTTGTACTAAAGTCACTTCATTGAATATGTGACTAGAGAACAACATTTACATGAGCCTAAGATCACCAACTTGGCTTGGTATGAGCATTTGGTTCCCAAAGCAACTCAAGAACTCACAATCGAGGAGCCGCACAAAGTCATGGTCAGTGCCCATGCACTGGATGACAAACTCAAAGAAGTTAAGCATCTTTTTGTGCAATGGTGGTATGTGTTTGCATGGAGTCTCCCAAAAATATACTCGCATTGGATTCCATTGAAACTGGATGCTAAGTCAGCTCATCAACAAAGATACATGATGAATATAAACTATGCCAAGCAAGTGAAAGTCAACTTGACCACCTCATCCGAGTAAGTTTTACCTATACGATAATCGATTGGAGCAATTGGTTGTTCCCCCATCATGGTAGTGCTTAAGAAAGCTGGTAAGCTTTGGGTTTATGTGCATTATAGGGAGTTTAATTCTTAGACAATGCCATATCCTTCTCAATTCCTTTCATGTATGGAATTATTGACCAAGTTATAGGATCATAGATGTAATCACTAATGAATGGCTACAGTTGAATGGCTACAGTCTAGACAATCAAATTTCTATAGCATATGAGATCAAGCAACTTTATTATTGAACGTGATGCATATGCTACTAAGTCATGCCCTTTGGTGTTTGCAATGCACCATCCACCTCTTAGAGGTTCATGGTTGAGACTTTTGGAAACTATTTGACCAAGTTTATTCCTATTTACCTATATGATTTTTGCATTACTAAAACATATTCATACATTTGTTCTACCTTGAAAAATTGTTTGCTAGGAATAGGTAGGCAAATTTCACTTTGACCCGGTCAAGTGTATTTTATGTGCACAAGTTGGTGTGCTACTTGGCCATGTGATTTTCAAGGAGGGCATGTAAATCAAGCCGAGTAAGATCTGAGAAATTGAGAAAATGCTATAGCTCAAGAATCTGACATAACTTAGATCCTTTGAGGACTCATTAGCTATAATAAAATATCTATGAAGGACTTTTCCAAGATTGCAACACCATTGTTGCTTGCAATGTTTCATGAATTGAAGAAATGAGCAACCAAGATACCAATTCTCCAACAACCAAGGTGGGATGCGATCTTCCATGTCCATGTGAATGTAATAGGTTATGCAATTGGCATTATACTGGCATATCTAGATGGTACAATGGACTACCTAGACCATTATGCTAGTCCATTGATGATGCCACCCAAGTGCAACCATAGTACTACCGATGAGCATGAAGCTCTTGGGATGATGTCTACAAGTTTAGGTACTATTTTCTTGGTAACCGACTCATTTTGTATGTAGATCATCAAGACTTTCTATATTTAATCAACAAAATGGTAATGCTTTTGCTTAGGGATTCCATTTCAAAATCATACACAAGTTTGATAAGTCCCATGCATACATAGATTCTTTATCATAGTTCCCCACATCTGATGAAAGCCTAGGAGTGACAACCGAACTCCTAGATGTCCATTTGTTTTTTTGAATTTTTTTGAGACTGATTATGATAAAATGCTTTAGCATCTATCACAAGACACATTTCTTGAGCAAATGCCCCAACACAAGCACATGAACTAGCTCTAAAAGCCTTGAAATATACTTTGACTAGTGGCAAGCCTATATTGCCAAGGTGGAGTATTGTGGCATTGGGTCATCCCACATAAATAAGCAATGATACTAAGTCACATAGTGGGTTCAAAATAAGTATATTCTTGTTGCCACAAATTATGCCACAAAGTGAGCCAATAACTCAAAAAGTTTAACAAGCAGATTATTGATCGGATTATGCCATAAATTATTGTTGCCTTAGGAGGTCAATTTAGTAGTGAGCTCATAACTTGAAAGGTTCAACAAGCAGGCTTATGGTCGAGCATCTATTCAAGTATGTCCATGATCACTGTGTAGAATGTAATGTTTGTTAGAGAATAAGTAGATGGCTTCCACAGAATCATATGCCATCGCAACCAAGCCAGCCATGGGAAGCATTCTAGAGATGGGGCTTGGACTATATTGTGCCATTTAAGAATATAGCTTAGTATATCAAATAAAGTACATTATTGTTTCCAAGATCATGCCACAAAGTGGGTAGAGGCTAAATCCCTATGGGATAACTTGGTTCGCAGCATAACCAAGTTTCTTTATGAAAATATCATATGTAGTGTAGTTGTCCAATCAAGTTTGTTAGTGATCAAGCCACACACTTTATGAATGAAGTCTTCTAATCTTTGGCAATCGAGTTCATGGTGATGCACCAAGTTGCCATGACATATTACCCACAGTGCAATGGCCAAGCTAAGTCCACTAATAAGACTATGATGTCTATCCTTAGAAAGACAATTAGTACACATCATCGACATTGGGGCATCTAGCTGGATATATCAAAAAACATATAAGGTGAGCATAAACATGGCCCCTTTTTAGTACCAAGTCTTTGAGTAGCAATCGAGCATAAGCTTGGGGACCCGAGGCAACCAAGGAGCGATTGCTTTAGCTAGCCCACCTGGATGAGCTGCACATCCAAGTTAGGATGGTCATAGTAGGTAATCCAGAGAAGGCAATCAAGGGGTGATTGCATCAATTATCGCACCTGGATGAGCTACATATCCAAGTAGGATGGTCACAGTAGGTAATCCAGAGAAGGTAGAAGGATAGGCATGCACATTATGGGGAGGCATCTAAAGAAAGATATGCTTGTTTTATTGTATAATACCAAGCTAGGGCCACTCAAAACCAATCTCAAACTTGGATGAAATGGGTCCTACAAGTTAACTGAGGTCTTCAGCAATGGTAAGTACATCTCATAAGGCCAAGTAATTATTGAGCCCTTTAATAGTTGTACCAAGCATCTGTAGATCAAAAATGCCTTCAAAAGTGCCACATGGAAGAGAGGCTCTTAAGGAGTACTTAACTAGTTGTCATCATACAATGGACATGGAGATCACTCTAGTCAAGGGACATATGTAAATAATTAATTTGACGGCGCATCTCTCAAAACCACCTGCTAGTTGATGTGTAATTGATTCAATGGCACATCTCTCAAAACCAATCATTAGTGCATGGGGACTAAAGAAACTGTTTAGAATATATTGCCTTGCACTTTTAAGTGTAATCCTTTACTATTTATTCTCACACCCTTACTTGCACCTACAAATCCCCATTACCTCCACTACTTCAATCTATACTAGTGCAATATGGCTTCTTCTAGCCTTCTCATCTTTCTTGAGCTTGAGGAATGTCCAAGTAAGCAATGAAATGCATGTGTCAGAATTGGCTATGCCACACCCAATTGGCATCAGCACTACTAACCTATTCATGAAGCACAATGCACTCAAGTATTTTGTAGAACTACCATGGTTGGGCACTTGGAATGCCTCTAAAATAGAGGACCTTCTAGAGTCTTATTCAAACGAGGACAACAACATTTGGTTGGGAATGATCACTTTAAATCAGCAAGCCACTACTTAGACAAGTGTTCATGTTTCCTCCCATCCCCTTGGTAGTCTAAAGACCATGCTAGTTCTGATCAATGTACATTATGATCAATTCTTTGAAGAGTGTTACTCAGTGTCTCGAAGCTATCCCATAATCAAGACCATGGATCTCAAAATTTGACCATTCTCCCACTATCTTTCTATCACATTGCAAAAGAGTATCACTCAAAATTTGACCATTCTCCCACTACCTTTGTGTCAGCTTGAAAAGGAGTATCACTCAACATTCTATGATCATATTGCTAAAGTAATTTTGGCTTACAAAGACAAAGCTCTAGTTGACTGGATCACTATAAGCTCGGCCCTCATTTTGGCAATAAGTGGCAAGGGTCGGGTGCACTATAAGCTCAGCCCTCATTTTTGCATGATGCATCACAAACTAGTGACTAGAGAAGTGCCTTGGCTTTGGAATATTAGTCGGGGGCCCTCATAGCTTCCTCTCATGGATAAACCCAATTCATTGGTGGTGGATGAATAGAATTAGCTTACTTCTCCATCAATTGTCTAGCTTATTAAGCCGGTTCTCAAGCCCATGCCACCTTTAAGAACCCAACCAAGCCAAGTCCACTTATTGCAGGGCTAGCATATTCCCCCTCCAAAGTCAAATTCATGTTAAAATCTTCACCATCATCACAAACCATGCCTCTTCCTCCTCTGTAAAATCTAGTTCCTTTGCCTTTCCTATTACCAAAGAAAGTTGTACCATGCCTCAATCGCCCATCAAAGATAATTTTATTATCCCTTCTCCTCTAGTGAAAGAGATGAAAAGGAGCCCCACACTCACTGGACAACAATCAAGAGGCTAGCAAAGATACCCATGTAGCTTCAAAGCATGTCACAAAAAAGGCAACAGATTAAGTCTCAACCAAGTATACCAAGGACTAGGAAGAACCCCCAAGCAAAGAAATAGTCACCGAGCATGGTGACAAAACCACTAAAATGGTTCCCATTGAGTGGCTGATTGTGGGAACACTTGAAGATCTCAAGGGAAAGAAGAAGGTGTTTGAAGAATCTAGTGTCATGGACCTTGAGACACTAGTGCCCGATGAGTAGCTACATGCACTAACTACAATGCTTGATGTGAAAGGCAAGAAGATACTCACTAAGCTACTTGAGTTACCTAGCATAGGTCTAAAAGGTCATAGAGCTGGCCAGGTACTCGTGAAGCTAGGCCCATGACCGAGAAACCAGATGACTCGAAACCCTACTAGTTCCTTGATATCCCATAATTGTAATATTTATTTCACTCCCCAGAAGGTTGTTGTAGAGGAAGGGGCATTAATCAACTATTCTATTTTGACAGTCATATTTCTCAAGACCTCATAATGGCCGATTGGTGCCAACTCCATGAACTGACCTTAGTTGTTGCTACTCATACCTTACAAAATGTAGCTAGAACTTGGGTTCCTCCCCAAGCTCTCATCTACAACAAAAGAGAGCATTTGGCTTATGGAAAGAAAATATAGATCTTTTATGAGGATGAGCTTGATTTTGTGAGCTTCAAGCATAAGAAGCTAAAGGAAAATTTTGATAGTCTCCAAGGGATCCCTTAAAAAGAACAAAAGAAAAGGAATTATTTGCTGCTCTTTCATTGATCGACGGTTGGTTTAGATCTAGATCAGAGTAGACTACATTCTATGCATATTACACAAAGCTCTTGCTATTGCTTAAAAATCTAATGGGGTCTGTAATAATAAAGGCCACCAATATGTGGCATCATTTATCATATATGTACAAAAGTCCCAGGATAAGTGAGTGGAGCACACCTACCAATTCAAAAGATATAGGTACAAGTTTGAGGAGTTGGGTATAGTGTAAAGAATAAGGGAGAGAGATAGGAGACTCAAGTTCAGCTTTCTTCACAGCCCACAAGCGAGAGAGGACACAAGGTTGGAGGGTGAAGCCTTTCTTCACTTTTGCACACAACAACAATACAATAGAAGAGGGAAATACCCTATATGTCAAAACCTAGAATACGTGGTTCATATGTGAACCCAAACCAAAACATACGTGGTAGTCTAACTACACCACAAGTACAACTAACATAGGCGGTGACATAAATGATAGTCATCCAGGAGATATGTCGGGGATAGAGCTTGATATCTCAACACTCCCCCTCAAGCTCAAATCCATCTCACGTACACCAAGCAAGCTCCTAAATCTGCGAAGCTTCTCGGTACCCAATGCCTTCGTAAAAATATCAGCCACCTGCTCCTCAGTGCTGACATAGACAAGATCAATCTCAACAGCTAGAACCTTCTCTCTCACAAAGTGATAATGCACCTCAATGTGCTTCGTTCTATCATGATAAACTGGGTTATTAGCAAGCATGATGCTGCTAATGTTGTCACAATGAATGACAACTGCTGCATGAACTGACTGTCCCATATCTGCAAGTAGCTTCCGTAACCAAGCTACCTCACATGCAGCCATTGCTGCACCCCTGTACTCTGCCTCTGTGCTCGACAAGGCAACTGTTGGCTGCTTCTTGCTGCTCCAACTGATGGCACCACTCCCAAGGGAAAACATAAAACCACTAGTAGATCTCCTGTCTGAGACACTACCAGCCCAGTCAGCATCTGTGTATCCATGTACCTGTAATGCACACCCAGCTTCATAAAACAGTCCATAATGCAATGTGGACTTCACATACCGCAGTATGCGCCTAGCCGCATCCAAATGTGGCTTCCTCGGTGCCTGCATAAACTGACTCACCAGCCCCACAGCATAGCTCAAATCTGGTCGGGTTGTTATAGTCATGTAAATCAAGCTACCTACTATGCGCCTGTACATAGTAATATCTTCAAGAAGCTCACCTGTCTCTGCATTGAGCTTCACATTCTGCTCCAATGGAACAGAAATAGGCTTACAGCCTGTCATCCCATATTTGGACAGCATGTCCAAACCGTATTGCCTTTGCAACAGCCATATCCCACTTGGGGATCTAATAACCTCAATGCCCAAGAAGTAACGCAGCTCTCCCAAATCCTTCATCTCAAATTTCTGCTTCAACAGCAGCTTCACTTCATTAATGTCTGCATCACTATCACCTGTAATAATCAAGTCATCAACATAGATGACTATAAGCACAATCCCTCTGTTTGTCCTTTTCACATAAAGTGAAAAATCTGAATTGGAAATCTGAAATCCAATAGTGACAAGATATTGCCCTATCTTGTTTGACCATGCCCTCGGCGCCTGTTTTAAGCCATACAAGGCTTTGCGCAACCTGCATACAAAATCGGGGTGTGCTTTATCCTCATAACCTTCTGGCTGCATCATATAAACCTCTTCCTGCAAGTCACCATGCAAGAAGGCATTTTTCACATCCATCTGATGCAAAGACCATCCCTTTGCAGCAGCCATAGCAATTACTGCTCTCACGGTTGCCATCCTTGCAACTGGGCTGAAAGTTTCCTCATAGTCAATTCCATATGTCTGTGCAAAACCTTTGGCAACCAATCTTGCCTTGTACCTGCTAACAGACCCATCAGCATTGTGCTTTACTTTGTAAACCCACTTGCAGCCAATAGCCTTCTTATCATGAGGCAAAGGCATCAAATCCCAAGTGTGGTTTGCATCCAAGGCAGCCATCTCTTCATCCATAGCTGCTTCCCAATTTTTATGCCCTGCTGCATCCTCAAAACATGTGGGCTCTGGCTCCTCTAGTACCTTGACCATATAAGCATAGTGATGTGCTGTATACCCATCATATCTCAGCCTGTCAACTGGATACTTAATACGAGTGGACCTCCGTACAACTGGATCAGTTGCAGGCGTCTTTAAATCATGCCTGCTTTTCCTTGCACCAGGTGTAACAACAGAAGGAATCCCAAGTTCCTCATCAAGGCTCATTTCAGAGCCGCTTGACTCTCCATCAACATGAGAGCTACCAGCAGACACATCAAATACTGGAGCATGGTCCACTTTTTCTTTTCCCTTATGTGATACCTGCACAACACTATCAGGACTGCCATGTGACGATTCACTAGATCTCAATCTCCCTATCCATGCATTAGATCCACTAGTAGAGGACTCTCTGGGTCCACTCAAGGCTTGAGATTGCTGCTCTGCATTTATTGCAGCATTCCCATTTCCTGCATCTGCATCTCCTACCATAACAGTTGGTGCATACCAGCTGCTCATTTCATCAAAAACAACATCTCTGCTCACTTGCATTTTGCGGGTGGAAGGGTTATAACAGCGATACCCTTTCTGGTGCTGAGCATATCCAATAAAGATGCATTTTTCTGCCTTTGGGTCCAGCTTTGTTCTCTTCTCATCAGGAACATGAACATAAGCTATGCAACCAAATACCTTCAAGTGAGAAATATCTGGTTTTTGGCCTGTATACATTTCTTCAGGCGTCTTGCCATGGACAGCTGCAGTGGGGGTTCTATTCATAATATAAACAGCAGTTGCTACTGCTTCAGCCCAAAAATAATCAGGCATGTTTTTCTCATTTAGGATCGCCCGTCCTACTTCTGCAATATGCCTGTTCTTCCTTTCTGCAACCCCATTCTGCTGAGGGGTAGACCTGCATGAGTACTTCCTTTGAATTCCCTGTTCTTTCAGATATTCACAAAATTCTTCTGAAAAGTACTCTCCCCCTCCATCAGATCTTAGCACTTTAATATGCACACCTTTCTCTTTTTCAACCATGGCCTTAAAAGCCTTGAAATGGCTGAACACTTCACTTTTGTGCTTCATAAAATAAATCCACACCTTCCTTGTGTAGTCATCAATAAACGTTCACATAATAATGGCATCCACCAATAGAAGCAGCTTTGGTTGTCCAAACATCTGAATGGATCACTTCCAAAGGTCTTCTGCTCACCTTAGCATTTTTAGGAAATGCATGTCTGGCCTGCTTACCCATTTGGCATGCTTCACATACCTTTTGCATTCCCTCAACTCTGAATTTAGGCAAACCTGCAACAATGTTTTTCGTTTGCATAGATTTCAGCCTTTGTATATTCACGTGCCCAATGCGCTTGTGCCATATCTCAATATCTGCAATGACACCTCTCCCATGCGCAAACATAGCAGCTTTCACCTCAGGCATATCAACATCCAAGGTGAACATTCTGCCATTTTTGTTGCCTTTCGCAACCAAGCGGCACTTATTTTTCAAGTCCTCAACGAAGCATCCATCAGGGTTAAATCTAACCTGCAGACCTTGCTCAACCATCTGGCCAACTGAAACCAGGTTCTTAGTGATTTTTGGAACATGAAGTACATCTGCCAAGTACTTTGTTTTGCCATCCTGCATAGCCAATGGCACTTTACCAACCTGCGTAATTGGGTGCGCAGTATCATCACCTGTTTCAACATAACCTGGCTTATCCAAATTTCTGACATCATGAAACCACTCACCATGACTGGTCATGTGGTTAGAGGCACCTGAATCAACATACCAAACATCATTGCAAGCTGCAGCATCTCCTGACATGGAGTTAACCATATGCTGCATCACAAAAAGGTGCTCATTTCTGTCGTCACCATGCCCACTTGATGATGCATAGTTGCTTTGCTGCAACTTTCCACTTTTGATGTCATTCTGCTTTTTATAGCATGTATTCTCCTTGTGTCCAGGCTTTCCACAATAATAGCATTCTGTGCTGCTATTTACTTGCTGGTTCCTTTGCCATGAACCACGGCCTCTTTGGCTCCCCCTGCCTCTAGAACTACCACGTCCTCCTCCATAGGACTGGTTTTCCTGTTGTTGCTGTTGGTTCTGATTTCCTGCACGGCCACCAGAACGGCCTCTTCCTCTACCCCTGCCTCTACCTGTATTCGAGTAGAAAGCAGTCTCTTGAGAAGTTGAGGTGGCTGAACCACCATTCCTTTGCTCTTCACTCAGCAAGAGAGCAATAAGTTCCTGAAAATCAGGAAATGTTTCACGGACTCCAATGGATGTCCGAAATTGTGCATAATCTTTCCCAAGACCATTCAAGGTCACGGACACTAAGTCCTCATCATCAACAGGTGCTCCAATGGAGGCAAGAGAATCTGCAAGGCCTTTCACCTTCAAGGAATACTCATTTATATTCATATTTTTCCTTTGCACATTGTGCAACTCCTGCTTTAGCTGCATCTTTCGTGCTTTGGTATTTGTGCTATACAGCTTCACCAATGTATCCCATGCCTCCTTAGGCGTCTCTAGATCCTGTATATGCACAATCATAGAATCTGAAATGCTAACGGACAGCCAATACAGGCATTTTCTGGCTTTTTCATGCCATTCTTTAAAGGCCTTCAATTCAGCAGGAGTGGGAGCAGCACCCAAAACTGGTTCTGCAGTTTCACCACTGATGTAATCCCAAACTCCCTTTCCCATAAAGAAGTTTGTCATCCTGAACTTCCATGCTTGGAAGTTGTTCTTGTCAAGCTTCTCACTGACAATGGTAGACAGATTCTCAGACATTTTACAAATCACGAAATGCAACAGCAACCTGTAAACACAGCAAATGCCTCAGAAGGGCAAATAGCAAAACTTCTGCAAAGAGCCTCACAGGGGCAGATCTGCAACACTGACGAAAGTGGTATTTCACCACACAGTCACTTCCTCGTGACGATTTTGCATCAACAGGCAACAGGCATGAATCTGCAACTCCCAATATCTCTGCACATAGGCATACGATGCAATTTCTGTGGCACCTTTCCACCGACTAGTCGCGCGGTGGTCGCACAGCAAAAACAGTGCCTTTTTCTGAGTGCCTGCGAAGAACTTCCGCCTTCAAAACGGGCCCCGAAACGGCCTCAAATCAGAAAAATAAAGTCACCGAGGGCTTCGCCCTCGCCCGCAGCATATACTGCGCTCTCGCCGCACCGCGAAGGGCCTCTCAATCTGAAGCAGTGCACTCCTGCACTTCTGGCTATGCTACCTGCAGAGATTTGCTCCCAAACTCGAAATAGGAAAGCTACACTGGTCCTCTTACCAGGACACCAGAAACTTGGCTAGCTTTCTTGAGCTCCTTACCACGAACAAGGCTCTGATACCATGTAAAGAATAAGGGAGAGAGATAGGAGACTCAAGTTCAGCTTTCTTCACAGCCCACAAGCGAGAGAGGACACAAGGTTGGAGGGTGAAGCCTTTCTTCACTTTTGCACACAACAACAATACAATAGAAGAGGGAAATACCCTATATGTCAAAACCTAGAATACGTGGTTCATATGTGAACCCAAACCAAAACATACGTGGTAGTCTAACTACACCACAAGTACAACTAACATAGGCGGTGACATAAATGATAGTCATCCAGGAGATATGTCGGGGATAGAGCTTGATATCTCAACATATAGTCCCACAAGTTGACTCAATGGCAAAAGAGTGGTCTAAAGACTAGCTCCAACATCTCGAGTAGGAGCTAATTAACATTTGTTCACTTTACCCAAGGCCACCATCACCCACACTTAGGCACCCATACTTTTTAGGTAGGTTGGCCTTGCCTAGTTTATTGGAGATGCCTCATTCTTATAAATCTTTGACCCTTTGAAGGCCTCTACTATCTTTGTAGTGACAATGTCTCGCTCCCAAGCAGCACAAAATAAATTATGAATCTTGTCCCCAAAATCCCACCATTTGGCCTCTATGTTTTGAGCAAAGATTGATTCTATGGGCTTAGAATCATGAGGACATGGTCCAAATGAAGCCAAGGCAAAATCTTGGCCTAGAGTTACCCGAGTAACCCACTTTAGGTCTAAGCAACTAGGCATGGTGAACTAGGAGCTAGCACTACAAAGCAAAATAGTGTGACCTTCAGAATCTAGGTAGAGACAACACTAGCCACACCATGGAGCCAATCCCTTGTAGCTTTTTTTAGGGTTTTCAGGTCCATGAACAAAAGGTGATTGTTGACAAAACTAACCAAGTTAGGGTCTAGGTTATGTAAATCATGAGTTTAATGTAGAATGGACTTTGTACTCACCTCTTGCTAGTTTTGTAATATGAATCTAAGTGTAGAGTTACTACTCAGAGTGAGTATGGTGCCTCAAGTCGAGATGAGGGTCCTTGAGAACTGTGCGCAACTATAAATGTTTGTAATAAGATAATGCATCTTTGATAATATAAGTATTTTATTTGATACCTCAGTTTTCCATTGAGTACATGAAACACACACATTACTCTCCTATGTGCTTGTATACTTGCTTTTATATGCTAATGCCATGCAGCACAAACTCTCGTGTCAACTCTTGACATCTAACTTTTGCACACAAGCACATAGTAGATTCTACACATCAAGCAACCTCATGAGTGTAAGGGAGCATCTTCCACCTAAGCACTATCATCATTTGCATCTGATCACAAGGTTCACTAGTCAAACAAGGGCTGATAGGAAAAGACTATCAATAGACGTCAATGCCAGGTGAGAAATTTATTATACTAGCTTAATGCAACTTATGCTAGGAATGCATTCATAGTTATTGCTTATGCTCCTATTGTCCTAAGTAGCCATTGGATAGTGAGACTAATTGAGGAAGCATAAATTCAAGGTCCCAACCAAGCAACAAAATCCCTCAATTTTGGAATGCATTTGCAATTAGAGTTTATGCTCCCATTGTCCCTAGCACCATGGATAGTGAGACAAACTTGCAAAAAAATACTCATTATAGGAATCAAGCCTAATCAAGTGAAGACAATTAGAAGAAGGCAATTTAACATTTCCCAATGGCATTTCTTGGTGTTGATGGAGATACCTCTCATTTCTTATAGTACCAAGGTATCTTAACTATGTAAATTGTGGTGATATAAGGACAACTTTCAATTAAACCAAATTAATACAAGTGTCTAACATGATCAAATTAAGTATAAACTCCTTGGCATCTTAAATTATGAAATTGATAGGCAAAATGGAAGAGATAAAGAAGGCATTTATAGAGATAAAGGAACAAGCAATTATTTGAAGCTTATTGCATGAAGATACAAAAAATTTGAGTTGATAAGTATAAAGACATGAAGGCTAGATCACTATCCATAATTAGAAATTAGGGACACTTGAAGGTTTGCTTCAACAACTAGCACAAATTGTATAAATATGACAATAAGATTGATCCAACTAGCATTTGTAATGTAACCTTTCCATAACAAGCACCCCTTGAAGATTTGTACTCTATCAATACCAATGGCACTTTTCCAAGTGTGGTAAAAGGAATGCCACACTGCCTTCTCCCTCCGCAATTTCTTAGTTGATGCCATGATTGTGCAAGGCTATCTAGATTTTTGCCAAGAGCAAACAAACATGAAGACGTGCTTGCTCTTTATCTAAAGTGGAAATAAGTATTACACTTGCTCTAAAGCTAGGCTTGAAACTAGTGGATCAAATAATTAATTGGCAAATGCAAGCAATATTGCTATGATAATGCTAGGGCATGAGGACAACATTACCCAAGGAATGTGCAATGGGGTGCTACACTACATATACAACCCCATTACAAGTCCCATGTAATTGAGATGAATGGTAGTTAGACATCCAATTGCAAAATAAACAACCAGGGTTGAATCTAAAAGAATGTTACCCAAATGTGGCCGAGATGTGGCCCTATTCTAGTTGTAAATATGAAGGAAGATGTATTGAGTCCATTCCTTGTGAGCGACTTGTTACGATAATTCATGGTTGATGTCTATGCAAGCATTGAGCATTCAAACTTGGCATGGATATAGCAAAATAATAAAATAGTAAAGTGTGAGTTATACTACTAAGGGCTACACGATATGATCTCCACATGAGATTATCACTTGCCAATACATGGTTTCTCAATAGGGACATAGATAAACCGCAGTAAATTCATCAACTATGCTTGATACAATGGCAATTATGTGATGTGATAGTAAGTTGACCCTATCTATTAGAGTCACATATAACTGTTCATGGTCCAAAATATAGTTAGAGCTCCTATCTAGCCAACATAGTGTAGACCGGCCTAACATTTATCATGCATGCTTTTCAAATCAAGGTTTAAAATTTGTTGATGACCTCACCAAAAGCACCTCTTTGTTGATGAAAAACCTTTAAATCACCTTCTTTTTTAATCAAGGTTGGAATATTTTTCTCCTCCTAGGCTATCCCAAATGATACCAATTATAAACTTTGTAAAAAAACTTAAATTACATTTTTTCTTAGACCATCCACATGAGATTACCATGCATGTTCATGTAGGTGGAAGAAACACCCACTCACATTTCAAATTCCATTTGCCATACATGAAATATTTACTTGTAATATCAATGTCCACATCCAATTGGTAAATTTGTTACATAATATTAGTCTGAGGTGAGGCACCAGTAGTGTATAGGCATGAATTTAAAGCCCTTAATAGGACATGGTGGATAGGAAACCTTGCCAAACAACCATTTCTTACAATTTGAAAACAAGCAAGTTCTACTTTTCAACTTTTGTGGAACCAAGAAAAATAGTACATGCATCCTTATGTAAATCCAAGATTTGGGGACAAGCTACGATTTTTTGCTTGGTTGTGAATATGTAAAAGAAGGGATACTTCTAAATGAGATTGGTGCAATGAGTCCATTTCCATCTACAATGATCTTTCCCTCCACAAACATTCACAACTCTCTTTGAAGGGAAAAGAGATGCATAGTACTTCAAATATAGAGCCATCCTTGCCCCTTGGACATACTCAACTCTCTTTGAAGGAAAAAGAGATGCATAGTACTTCAAATATAGAGCCATCCTTGCCCCTGGCAATGATGAAGTAGATGGCATCAACATGTACTACAATAGAATAAGACTTTTCTAGTTGGCTATTGGAAGTAGGAGAAAGGAAACTTCAACTCCTCTACCATTCACAATGGTCTTGCATTGTAGAAACATTGGCAACTTAACCTCTTACAGATACACAACTCTCTTTTAAATGTAAGAGAGATGCATAGTATATTAAAGATAGAGCCATCCTTGGCCTTTGAAATGATGAAGTAGATAACATCAACATGGCATCAATGCAATGCACAACACAAGAGTACCTGAGCATTGGTTCATATCTAATCCCATATGATTGATTAAAAAGACGGTACTATAAATTGAATTCCTAAAATTAGTCTCCCGAGGGCTAAATATCGATATGGTGCACAATGGGCATCATACCTTCATCTTATGAATAGGAGTCATAATCAATTAAATTTTCCTTCATTCTTAGGAGAATGAATTTTCCCATCAAGCCAAACTTTACAATGACACTATGCTTGGATCTTGTTTAAATTGTGTTGATTATGGCCATCCTATTAGATTCATGGTTTATGTTCTTAGACTCAAGTTATTACAAGCAAAACTTTACTGTTACTCATCACATGCATTGTAGTTATGATGACTACATTTCTCTATACCACATTGTAGTGACTTATCTTCTCATTATAGTTCTAATGACTACTTCTTAACATATATATTGCAATTTTGATGACTACTCTTCTCATTGTAGTTTTCATGTCTACTCTTCTCATTGTACTTTTGATGACTAATATTCTCATTGTAGTTTTCATGTCTACTCTTCTCATTGTACTTTTGATGACTAGTCTTCTCATTGTAGCTTCTCTCATGTATTTGACTTGTGGATCATTTGGTGCATTCAAGGCTAACAAATTTTTTAATAAGGTATGTTCCCTTATATGCCATGCAAAAGGATATAGAGAACAACATTCAAGTAGCTATTTAGAGGATTACTTTTGATGACTAATCTTCTCATTGTAGTTTTCATGTCTATCTACTCTTCTCATTGTACTTTTGATGACTAGTCTTCTCATTGCAGCTTTGATGACTACTCTTATCATATGAGTATTTGACTTGCGGATCATTTGGTGCATTCAAGGCTAACAAATTTTTTAATAAGGTATGTTCCCTTATATGCCATGCAAAAGGATATAGAGGACAACATTCAAGTAGCTATTTAAACGATTTCTTATTCATATTAGTATTTTAAAGAAGTCACGAGCAACTGAGTTGGCCACATTGGATTTCCTTCATAATTTAAGGCTGGTACTTTTCTCAAGTTTGATCTATGGTACATGTTCACATTTTAGATTACGTTATTGTCTATTAGTTGATCTTGGTTACTTTAATTGCTAGCAATCAAGGAAAATGATTGTTAGTGAATAAGAACTTTTGATTGATTGAGAATTATTAAAGGCTCATAAGTGAGCCTTGAATCCTCCTTGAATATTGAGATGGATACACAAATTATGAAAACCCTTATAAATTCTCTTACATTTCATGTCTTTCATGTTATACCTTTTGCCACAAGGTTTTTAGTGAGATAAAATCCTTTTTATGTATACTTTTATACTATTTTTGGTCAATAAGTTTTAGCATACTCTCTTTTAGGATGGTTACAAGTGAGTCAATTTATTTCTACACCCATAGATATGCACCATGATTTTTGAAGCCATGAACAAGATTCTTAGTGGAGGGAATAGGCTCAAAACCAATCATGCTAGCCACTGTGGTGGCTGAAATACACTCGTAATGGGCCAACTCAACCACCATGGTGGCCACATTAACCAATCTAGGTATAGAGGCTGCATCTATCTATTGCAACCACTGTTCCAATTAGCAATGCAAAACCCATGGCACTGCATGAGCTCTTGGTTGGGGAAGTGATATACATCAATGACCAAGATGGCTATAATTATAATCTAGACTTGATCATGGCATAGTGGCCCATGTCAACCACTCTAATGGTTGAAACTAGCCATGTCAAGCACCACATGGTTGAAACTAGCCACACCCACCACTATAAAATAGTTGAAACTAGACAACTACAACCAACCAAGTCAACCACTGTAGGCACATTGGCTTGCAAGGGAAGTGTTGGGTGTGTGAATTTGATCACTTTTATTCACACTTTGGTGTGGTAGAAATGCAAACTTTTGCTTCCCCTCTCTCAGTCACCCTACAATGCACCACTTAGGCTTGTGTTCGATCGATCGTATGCACCATTTGGTTTCATGGGAACAAAAATCTCTCTCTCTCTCTCTCTCTCTCTCTCTCTCTCTCTCTCTCTCTCTCTCTCTCTCTCTCTCTCTATCTATCTATCTATCTATCTATCTATCTCTATCTCTATCTCTATATCTATCTCTATCTCTATCTATCTCTCCCTCTCAATCACCTACTATGCACCATCTCTATAGTAAACACTCCACTTTCAACCATGCAATTTTTTTACCACCATCCATGTTTGAGCATGAAGTAGGTTTGAGAAGAATAAGGCCTATGAGGGCCCTACAAAAGCACAGGGACCGAATTCAATGGTCATCCATGTTTGGGAAAGTGTTTGTTTGAGAGATATTAAAATTACAACAATTTATATGAAGAAAATTCAAGGAGAGATGAGGCCTACAAGGTTGCTACAAAAGCATAAGGATTCGATTAAATGGCTTCTTGATTCTCTAGACCATTCTTGGGGGGCAACGTGAAGAAACTCCCCCATAAATATGTTGACTACCTCATCGAGGGAATGAGGCCCAAAAAGAGCTAAAAAATAATCCCCTCTAAGAATGATTAAAAAATCATGCATACCACTATTTCATAAGGGAATACATCCTACCTTGCAAGGTCTATTATGATATTGGAGATATGCTAGTGGTGGAAATGCAAGGCCATTGTTGTAAGAAGGACAATACATATATGACCTAAGTTTTTATTTGAGGTAGAGGGGGATGAGGCATTGGTTTGAAACTATAGAACACAAATTAAGGAACTAAGCCTACAATGAGCATACAAGTTGCAAGTTAGAACTTTTTCTTACATTGTTGGTGTTGATAGGTCTTAGTGGAGCTTGAAGATGAGGGTGGAGTAGCGGGACGAGACCTTGAAGTCATAGGTGGAGACATTTAAAACTTTGCTCAATATTGAGCACTTTCTATGGAATTCTTACCTTGCTCATGGACCCCCAAGCATAGGGATTTATTTTTAGTTCAATTAATTACTCATGGGGTGGGAGAGGGAGAGGGAGACAAAAAAATAGGGAGAGGGAGAGAGTAAGGGAGTGAAAGAGGGAGAGGGGGAGAGAGGGAGAGGTAGAGAGAAAGGGAGAAGGGGAGAGAGGAAGGAGAGAGGGGGAGAAAGGAAGAGACAAAAAGAGAGGGAGAGGTAGAGAGGAAGAGAGAGGGGGAGAAAGGAAGAGACGAAAAGAGAGGGAGAGATAGAGAGGAAGAGAGAGGGGGAGAGAGGAAGGAGAGTGTGAAGGGGTGAGGGGATAGAGGAAGGTTATTTTTAGGGGAATGGCCCCTTTATATAAAGTGCATTATCAAATTTCATTTTCAAATTCACTATTCACACTCCTACTTCTCACAACCTTCTTTGTCATCCCAAGTGTCCTTCCTTCCCAGCTCATGCAACAGACTGCTCTCCAACAAGCTCTAGATGACCCAATGGCTCCCACAAGGCACTCTTGCAATGGATCTGTGTGCCCATGCAACATAGCTCCAGCACTCTAGCCCTGCCAATGAGCGAAGAACTTTGGCACCTCCAAAGCTTGTCTTAGCATGACTAATGACTACTAACCAACGTCATCCTTCAACGAGCAGTCTGCCACAAAGCACAGTAGTGCCTCCTTCAATGATCTAGCACCAAGGGCGACCTCAATGCCCACAGCAAGATCCACGGTGCTAGCCTCTCCATCTCGATTCCCATAGCCATAGCCTCTCAGCTCCAGCCTAAGTGGCTCTGCAACCAGCACTCCCAATGGTAGACCCACATCTTCATCTCCAAGAAAGCTAAGCCCCAAACACCACTCCACCGATGGCCAGTGACTTCATCACAGCTTGCAACATCTCACAGTGCAATTTAACAGGGCTCCACTGAGTCTTTGTAGTGCTTCTCATAATACCTCGACCGTGGAAGACAATGGAATCTTTAAGATTCCATTAGAATATTTACAAGATTTTGGTAGCTCGTAGCACGACAAGTGGCTCTCCACAAACCATAATGGATAGGGTTGGTCAAGCCAACCCCAATCAGGTTAACCCACGACTAGGTTACCACAAAGAACTATGGTCAATATTTTGACACTTGGCATCTTATCCTTATCTACTATGTCAACATTCTCGGGCCCTAGGCCATGTCATCACTGACATCAACATCTGCCATATCATCACTCCAGCTTGGCAGCCACATCATCTTGCCACATCACCCATGCCACATCATCAACTGACTCATCACAACCACATCATCTATTGATTGGTCAAAGTGCCACATCATCTTTTAACCAATCAAAGTGCCATATCATCATTTGATCAGTTAACTTGCCAACTCATCATTGCCATGTGACAGTCTCTTGCAAGCACACAATCACTCTGCAAGCACACTGTGCACTGCATGTGCACCCAATTGCCACATCATCATTGCTCCATTGGCACATCCCTTGGCAGGCACACCCTTGCATATGACCCTGAGTGCCACATTATCATTAAGCACTTTGCACCCTTTTTTGCCCGTCCACCTAGATCAAGAAGTATCTCTTAATCTAGGAAGAATTTGAGGGTGCTCCAAGATGAAAAATCGCTTGATTTTTTGTGCTCTATGTGCTTGTCACATCACGTTCGCATTTTGGCACAAGTATCACTCACTTTTGATCCTTGTCGACAAATCCACTTCCTACAAGCACATCAGCCTTTACATTGATGCATTTGACCCAGCACAGAAAAAGAACCAAAGAAAAGAAATTATTTGATGTACTTTTATCGATCAACGATTGGTATGGATCTAGATCAGAGTAGACTAGATCGCCATAGAGGAGACGATTTGAATTTTTCCAAGTTGCCAATCTAAGCCATGCCCAAAATTCCTGACTAGTTCCTACTTGGAGTCAGTCCCTATGCTCACATATGGTTTTACATATGTCATCACATAACCTGAAACCTGACATTCATCAGTCCAGTGAGCAGACTTCAGAGTGTTCAGAGGCATTGCCGATTGATTAGTGGGCAGATAGCACATGATTTCATTTCACACACACATGCTATCATTGTAAAAGCCTATTTGGCTATTTCATGGCATTGTGCACTTTATTCCAACCTTGTAAAGCCTCTTGGTTATTCTTGACATCATTTGCTACAAGCCTTGTAATTTAGATCGGATTATATATATGTGTTAATGTTCTACCTTCACTGACAGTTCAGACTTCACTTGCCACAGTCAATTTTTTTTGCAATTGATTTAGATAGTGATTTTCATGACACCTTGAGTACATTTCTTGCACCATGTCTATGTCTAGCAACCTCAATCTAGAGGCATCTTTCTGAAAGACCCTACTATGTACAGACGCATAGTAGGAAGTTTGATTTACATAACTATTACCAGGCCAGATTTGAGCTATGCTATTGGGTTGGTAAGTCAGTTTATGCAGGCTCCAAGGAAACTGCATTTGGATGCGGCTAGATGCATACTCAGGTATGTGAAGTCCACATTGCAGTATGGACTATTTTATGAGGCTGGGGTTCATCCGAACACCAACGGTCCAAGAGATTAGAGGAGCAAAGAAGGGTGCAGGAACAATTGGTCAACTATGCTTTGATGATAGAAGTGATCCGTGCTCACTCTGCAATTTGTCTCTATATCATTGTTCCCCACACTTCGGACAACTAGCCAAATCTCCATGGTCACCGACGAAAGAGAATACAATCATTACGACAAACATGGATGGTATCATAATCCATACCCATCGTTGTCATCATCTTCTTCGCTTCATCTCTTGATGCTGGCATGGTATTTGTTGCAAGCAACATCTTCTGGAACAACCTATCGTAATTCAAACATACATAGGCTTCGAATAATGAGAAACTATGATGATTCTCAAAACAAATAATATCCAAATTATGAGATAAATTAATGCAAAAGCTAACCTCATTAAGGACAAGACACTGTATTGGACCACCCATACTTTGCTTGCAGATTCAAGATTGAGAGACAAGCCCATAGTTTTGACATCGCAACACCCTCATACAACCGTGTTGATTGCAACTCTCGCATATTGGCCTCAAACTCGGACATCACGTGTACATGTGATGTAGTGCCCCTAAAAATAGAATCCATCATGTCCACCATACTGACCCTCGTCATCATCTGGCACATTCGGGAGACTATCCTCCTCCTCAAAGTGTGAAGGTATACGTGCACCCTCGCCACCCTCCTCATCCTGTGCAACTCTCGCATATTGGCCTCCAACTTGGACATCACATGTACATGTGACATAGTGCCCCTAAAAATAGAATCCATCATGTCCACCATACCAACCCTCGTCATCACCTGGCACATCCGGGAGACTATCCTCCTCCTCAAAGTGTGAAGGTATATGTGCACCTTTGCCACCCTCCTCATCTTGTCTCAAGGTTTCATGTAAATATAAGATTCGGTCTCAAGGTTTCATGTCATGTACGCATGCAATATTAATCACGAACTCAAATAGCATTGACTTACCAATGATGTAACAAGACCACAAAAGAGGGCTTTCTCTGATTCACCACCCAACCTCATTTCCTAGAGTGTTCCTTCTTGCATCCATACATAAACTCTCTTCTCTCTTCCTTTTATAGAGCCTGTCTCTAGAAATCTTCCCTGAACCCAGTGCTTGCCACTTGGAGCCCACTTGAGTGCCACATGTCCATAAAGGAACAAGTTAGTACCTTTTTGCCATTTAGGCCTTAACATTGCACTCCCCATTCTTGCCTAGGCCTAGGATGGTTCCTCATCCCCGACCCTCTAGGCTCCCATCAACCAAGCACTGTCGAGCCCTTTGGTTTCCCACTTCACCATAACCACACGAGATGATACCGGGATTATGGCTAATGTAATATTCCCTTCCCTTAAGAATGGTTTATGTCCTCGAAAACAAAATTGGGAAACCTCCTCTGGAGTTCCCATGTTGAACTCTCTTCAGATCTATCTTTCCACTTAACCAAACATATTCGCCATATAGTATGTCATGTTCTTTTTTCTTGTTTATCCAAAAATCCTTTCTGGTTTGTGTGGTATGAGGAAATCTAGTTGCATGAATTCGTGCAATGATAATTCTGGCAGCTAGGTCCTCAAGATAAGGGCAAACAGGTGCAAGGAGGGCCTATTCTTGAAGACCTTCAGGGCAATGACACCATCAAAATCGGCCTCCATACAAGAGCCAAAACTATGCCGACAACCCCCGCTACACCCTTTGTCTCAATCTCCACCACCCCTCGGAATCAGATGACAAACCATCACTTTCATCGCAGAAAAAGCAGATGCTCACAATAGGCTTCACAAATTTCAAGCTTTCAATCATAAACGAGGAGATTATGTATAAAAAAGATGTCGACTCTGACATACAAAAGGAGTTTGGCCCCCCAGAGACACAAATGAACTACTTTTTCATTAATAACATGCAAGATTTGAGGAGACGATAGCAGATCCACTACTTTTAAGATTGGAGTTGCTGCTATAGCTACTTTTATTTTTTCAAACCTTCTCTTTTGAGGTTCATCCCATATGAAGGTGTTTCCCTTTCCCTTAAGCTGGTCCATCATCGAAACAGCAATCGTATAGCATAATCCTAGATGGATCTCCTATATAATCCTGACAAACCTAAGAATATCTGTAATTCTTTTAGATTTGTAGGATGTGTCCATTCCAATATGGTCCTTACTTTGTCAGGGTCCATACGAACCCCTTCTTGGGATATTATATATCCCAAGTGTGATGATGTAGCTCCAACAAAGACAATGGTGGCAGGAACATCTTCATTGAACAGAGTTGACAGCTACACAGTGCATGTAGCATGTGGCTGTGCTGAAACAGAAATTGGTCCCAGGGAAGAGATTGGCAGGCTTATAAATGCTATGGTAAGTAGTGTGTACATATTCATCCCCATGGTTTTTTCCCAGAAAGCATAAATGCTCATGTGCAACCACTTAATAGGATGCCCAAGGTGTTGGTAAGGGAAAGGACCTGGGCTTGTGGCAACTCTCAGTAGCTATGGGTTGAGCTTATAAGCAGTTCTTCGAGCTGGTCTGACATCGGGGAAGTGGGAGCAGCACATGATCATGATAGCAATCAATGAGTAGGGGATCCCATGCAGCCTTGCACTATAGCGTCAGCATATCTTTGGGGAAAGGACCTAAGCCACGCATTGGGCATCTCCACATGTTTGGTTGCATAGTATATGCCCACATACATGATGATCATTGCAAGAAATTGGATGCGAAGTTACGTAAATGCATCATGGTTGGCTACGGTTAAATAAAGAAAAGCATACAAGTTGTATGATCCCATCAACTGCAAGGTCATTATCTCTAGAGATGTAATCTTCGATGAGGAATCAAAATGGAAAAATGCAAATACACAGGAGATAGATGCACCGATTTCACAGTCATCTACAAAAAAGGTTAATGAAGAAGAGCAAGAATTGCCAGTAACACCCTAAGCGGAGCCACATCAGCTTAGATGGTCTACTAGGGAAATTAGACCTCCAGCTAGATTGACATATGCTCAGAAAGGCAAAGCAATTCAGGTCGAAACCACCAACTATGCTCTTATGACTACCATCATGGCTCTACATAAAAGCTAGTGTACTTAGAAGATGCAATAGACAAGCTAGAATGGCAAACTGCTATGAATGAAGAAATGGATGCTTTGTACAAGTGTAATACTTGGGAATTATGTGACCTTCCACCAGGAAAGAAGCCATAGCAAACAAATGGGTATACAAAGTGAAGTACAATCTAGATGGAAGTATTCAAAGATACAAAGCCAGACTAGTTGCAAAAGGATTTGCATAGCAATATGGTCAAGACTATGATGAGACTTATGCTCTAGTAGCAAAGATGGATTCCATATGGTTCTTGATATGTCCTCATTAGATGGAATGTGTATCAGCTCGATGTCAAGGATGCATTTCTCAATGGTTACCTGGATGAGGAAGTCCACATGCAACAACCAGTAGGTTATATTGAACCAAGAAAGGAGGATTAGGTTTGCCATCTTAATAAAAGTCTCTATGGCTTAAAGCAAGCACCCAAAAGTTGGTACAGCGAAATTGACAAGTATTTTGGTGATTTGGAATACATGAAGTGCAATGCAGATCATACTCTCTACTACAAAGTTCAAGGGGAAGACATCACTATTGCACTTTTGTACGTAGATTATCTGATAATGACCGGAAGCAAGGAAAGCTTCATCAAGAAATTGAAACAAGACTTATTTGCAGAGTTCGACATGAAAGATCTTGGACTTATGCACTATTGTCTTGGAATTGAGTTCTGGAAAGATTCAGACAGCACCTTTATGAGTCAGCTGAAATATGTTGACAGTCTCCTAAAGAAGTTTCATATGGCAGATTGCAAGATTGCAGCCGCTCCCATGGAACGGGTGAGTTGAACCTAGGCATAGAACATGAGGAGCATGCTATAGACCTAGCCGAAGAGCAAGTTGAGAGACAAGTTATCCTATTAGCCTATCTGAGTCGTGCATACTCATCCTCCACCTATAATCCTAATGAGGCAACAACTAGGCCATACCTCACATCGATTGATCCAATCACATTGAGGGTGAGGATAACTTACCCTCTTAGAAGTGATGAAGGAACCCAATCTTTAAGAGGATGAGGTCCTATGCTAGGTTGCAGCTGACGCCTACGAGGATGTCATTGACCTCAGCTCTTCCATCAATCCAAAAGTCAATGAGATAGCATGCTATGATGATTCAAGCCTCAATGATTTAGAGGCCATCCATCTCACACAAAAAGTGATCGAGGATGTAGAGCAAGGTGGTGAATACCACTATGAAGTCAAATCTTCATTTTGATCTTTTCAGACCAAAAGATGGCTGAAATTTTGGGCTTGATTAGTCAAAATTAGTGCCTAATTCCAGATGTCTAATGGAGGCCAAAATGATGGCAATTAGCTTGAAAACTTCCTAGAGGCTAGAATTTTGTATTTGTGAAACCTATGTTCAAAGAAGGTTTAATTTAGGCTCCTAATGACCAAGTTATGGGCCTTTAAAGAAGGATTGACATATTGATATCAACAAAGAGTCTTCCTCTATTTTTCCCCTTTTTTTCATGGGTTAGACAATTCAAAGGTAACTTAAGCTAGTTGTGGTTAAATTACTCTATTTATTTTAGCTAACCTAACTAGCTTGGTAACTTAGCCCAACTATATCCAATTCGATCATGGGTTAGGTTAAGTTAATAGTAGTCAGTTTAGTCAACTAACTAGTAGTTAGTAGGTTAGATTCAATGCAGGTAGTTTAGAGTTAGACTAGTGGTTAGGATTGGTTAGTGTTTAGGCTTAGGTTAGTTTTTTATGGGAAGAAGGTGAAGGGGAGTGCCAATGACTACTTGAGTGGGTGTTAGAACTAGGAGGTTCTAAGATTCTAACTAATGGAGGAAAGAGTGGCAATATGAGGGATTTCATGGGGGAATGGGGTCAAAGGGGGGGATTATGGTGATTGGGGATATAGGGTCACACGTGTATAGGGGGGAGAAAAATGAGTCACAAGGAAAGGAAGTAGGTTAACCTTCTAGGGAATAGTTGGGTAGCTAGGGCTATAAGGGGTGAGCCAATAGGCTTGTGGGACAAGGCAGGAAAAAATATGCTAATGAGGGGCACAAAAAACACCAATGTGGGGCAAGAGATGGAGAGGGTGTAAATTTCAATGGGGGTGCTAATTTGCAATTCAAAGGGGGGGGGATTCTGATGGAGCAAGGAATTGGATGGAAGGGGATGGGGACAAAAGGAAGAGGGAAGGGAAGGAGAAGAGGGAATGAAAGGGGAAGAGAGACGGGAAGGGAAAGAGGAATAGAAGGTGAAGGAGAGAAGTAAGGGGAAGAGGAGGGAATAGAAGGGGAGGGGGAGGGAATAGAAGGAGAGGGAGAGGGAATGAAAGGGGGGGGAAAGAGAATAGAAAGAGAGAGGAAGGGGGGGGAGAGGAAATGAAATGGGGGGGGGGGGGAGGGAACAGAAGGGGAAGGGGAAGAATGCAAGGATAGGATAGAATGAATGAAAATGGAAGGGGAGGGGGAGATAATGGAATTGGGGGAGAGGGGCTAAAATAGGGGAGAGAGGAAACACAAGGGGGGTAAGAAAATGTAAGAGGTGGAAAGAGAGGGAATCAAAATGCAGGGGGGGGGGATGTGATTTAAAATGGGGGGAAAATAGAGAGGGGAAAGGTAAAAGGGGGGAATTGAGAAGGGATATGAGAAGCTAATGGAAGGGGGAGGAAGGAAAGAGAAAAGGGGTGATAAAACAAGGGGGACAAAATAAAAGAGGGGGGGAGAGGAAAGGGGGGCACAAAAAGGGTAGAAAAGAGGAGGGGGAGAAAATGGAAGGGTAGAGGGAAAGAGAAGGTTACACCTTGAGTGGAAGTGGAGGCGTAGGAGGAAGAAGAAATAGTGGAGGATAAGTGAATTGAGGTGGAGGAAAGTGGTGGGCTGAAGGTGGTGGAACATTGGAGGAGAAGTGGTGGAGGCATGGCAGGGGGTGGAGGGATGGTGAAGGCTAGTGGATGAAAAGTGTAGGTGGCATTGGGAGGGATTTTAGGAATTCAAAAATACAAGGACATGTGCAAAAAAGAATGGGAAAGGATTCAAGTGGCATTGGGAGGGATTTAAGAAATTCAAAAAGACAAGGAGGTGTGCAAAAAAGAAATTCAAAAAGATAAGGTGGTGTGCAACAAAGAATGGGGAAGGATTGAGGGAAGGGAAGACACTTTTATAAGGTATGGGGTTGATTCCCGTGTTAGTATTTAATTTGGTGTATGAAAGTCACCAGGTTCAAGCATGTAATTTGGGTAGAACTTTGTAGTTTAGCATTAATTGGAAGAATTTTCGTGCTCCTTTGCCTTGGATGATTTATCATTGATTCTTTTCATAGGGTGTCCTTTCTCATGCAAGCAAACACATGATCTCCTTTCACTTTAGGTGCTAGCCTCTTGACCAACAATGCCAAAATGTTATCATTTTTTCTCTCATTTCCAATTCCAAGTTTTTGGTAACCTACAAGTATGTTGTTGCTCATTGTAGCACAGGTGTTTATAAATGTAGCACAAGTTCTTGAGTCATGTTCCAATGAGAGGTGTAGGATAAACCATGGAGAATAATTTTTGTATGAGATTAGGTGGGAAAGAAGTGTTATTACAAGGTTTGATGGAGGTTCTCACCTTAAGGTTGAGAGGGTTGAAGGGATTAGATGGAATATAGAGTTGAAAAATCTAACTAGGGGTTTAAGGTTAAGAGAGAGTTGTAGGGTTTAGGAAGAGTTCAAGGTTGAGATGTTCTACTTCCTAGTATTCAACGTATTTATGAATCCTTGCAAGTCAAGCCAAAAGGAAGAAGATGAGATTACAACAAAAATGAAAGGATATTTGAGGATGGATCATATCATACCAACAAGTTATTTGTTGAAGAAGATGCCCCAAAAATACAAGAAGGGTGACTTGGTATTAGCCTAGAGTTATTGAGGGGACAAGGTATCTTTAGTGAAAAGGACCATTCAAGATTCAAAAGACTATGGACTAGATAGTTGTGGCCTTTACTAGCTTGATGGCAAAAAGATGAAACAACTATGCAATGCCTATTGTTTGAATCCCTTCAAAGATTCTAATCAAAATCTTTGAATCCCTTTGAGTCAAAAGGGGGGAAGCTATCTATTGTTAACATCTAGAGTCTACAAATCAATATCCAATCCAAAATATTATACCAAGCTAAAGTGTATACCTAGGTGATAAAGATGAGATAAAGAAAAAGATCTTATATGAATGTCATTATAACCCTAGTCTAGGTCATCTAGGTATACAAATGGACTAGCATTTAGAAAAGTACAATTTTACTCACATGAAAATGAAAGTGCATGTCTCTAGGACTATGCTCAACAATGCCAAACTAGTCATGCATAATTCTTTAAGATTGGAGTCATGTTGCATCATCTATAGATTTTGATGCTAAATGGGAAAGTATATCGATAGTTTTTGTTATATAATTACGTCAAACAACTAGAGGACATGATATAGTCTAGATAGTAGTTCACTGAGTCACCAAACTTGCATGGTTTATACTATTAGGACAAACATATAGGCACCTAAATTAGAACATTTATTTATTGATTGGCTCTTTAGGTTTTATGATTTGCATAGTGACATAGTTAGTGATTGAGACTCAAATTTTATTAACAAATCTTGCTAGCAAATTTTTAGGGGCTTTTAAGAAATTGGATAATACTTTAAGCTTGATTTTGGCTGATATAACAAGCAAATGGAGAGTGTGAGTCAAGCTTGCTATGGAGGATATGATTAGCTCATATGGCTCTAAGAAACCATCAAATTGGGAGATGTACCTCCTAATGATGGAATTGTCTATAACAATGCTAAGCATTTGACTCTAAAATGTAGCCCATTTATGCTTGTGTATGGATACTAGCCTAGATCACCAATTTCTTTAGGCCGTCAGAATATGAATGTACAGATAGCAAAATATTTCGTAACAAACATCCAAGAAATGTTAGAACAAGGTAAGAATTCCATAGAAAGTGCTCAATATTGAGCAAAGTTTTATGTATCTAGGTGAGGAGCATGTAGGCTCGGGGATTTAGAAGTGCCATTGAGGTAGTAGGACATCGTCCTTTTGGTAAGGACAGAGGACCACAATTTGGTGGGACTCTGGACTTCTTTCGAATTGTGTCCTTTTGGACTAAGTAAATTAGTTTGTGATTCCACCCCCAACCCCATTATGTGAGCTCTTTGGCTTGGGCTGTTAGTCTTCTATCATGTGTATACCCTCTATTGTATTTCCCAATATGGTATCAAATCCCAAAAGGGGTTTACAAGCGGGGGGACCTTCAAGGCAAGGAACTTGCTAAAGGAAGTTCAAGGCTCTAGGGAATTGACTTCCACTAGAGGATTGTGCCCTTGTAAGAAGGAGGGCAACTTTGGTTCAGACAGGTGTGTACAAAGTCTATTTGATTGCTATAGAAGGGTTAGTTGTTTGGTTGCTCGAGTGATTTCCAGGACCTGTGTCGACAAATAAAGATTCTGGTGAAGGAGCTTTCAGGGTAGGTGGATTGAAGAATTTGGGTGGAGGTAGTGGGACTACTGGAGATGCTGCAGCACCTACAATCACTATTCATACAACAACCATGCCCTCTTTGACAATTCTAAATTTCAAAGAGTCTGGGAAGTTGGATGGTACAAATTATCCTATTTGGAAGCTCTCTGGAAGGTAAATATCCAAACCCATTTGGTGGCCTAGAAATTGTGGAAGATCATTACAGGAGCAGATCTAATGCTCGTGGACGTCGAGGATGCAGCCGGTAATGTTGTCCTTGCTATAGATCTAGATGATCGCGATGCTTAGGAGGACAAGAATGCCCTATAGGGATGATGGTCGATTTGGTGATTCCTTACATCCAAATAGCAGGCACATGAGTGAAGGCATGCGCCACTCTGAAGGATTTATATGAGATGGGCAATACATCCTAAATCTTAGCTATGAATCATTAGTTGTTCAAGGATGAAGGAGATACGGTCCATGAGATCAGCTGGCCTCGGTTGGTGGACTCAAGCTAGTTGGTCCTGTTGGTTCTTGGCAGGCTACCATGGAGTTTGAAAGGCTTCATTACAACTATGACAATAGAAGAGAGGAACATACCTCTAACATTTGAGGAATTAGGTCCCTTATTGCTACTAGAGGAGGCTCGAGAGAAGCTCTATAATAAAAGTGATGACAAGGCATTGTTAGGTCGACAAGGGGAAGGGCAAGCCTAGCGGTGGCAAGCCCAAGAAGGAAGAGACTCTAAGGATAATGAAAAAAGATTAGAAAACAAGAATAAGAGGAAGCACAAGAAGAAGTATTACTATTGTGATCAGGTAGACCATCTTGTGAAGGATTGCAGAAAGAAGAAGGTAGATCAAAAGAACAAGAAGGGGTCTAGTTCAGTTGCCAGAGAGTCAAACACCTCCAATGTGGTAGTCAATGGAGAACCATTATTCTTGGTGACATCTTCGAGTGTTGTTGAGAATAGGTCTGTAGACCCAAAAGTCACAGTGAGGATGTTTGATATTGAGATGTAGGCAGATGAGGACACAAAAAATTTTGTGAAGGTGAAGCACAATATTGAGTGCTTCTAGGTGCTTTGATGGTAGTATTGACACAAGGGAGGATTCCATGGAGTGGCCTAGGATTTCGGGGTCGGATGGATGCTAGGTTTAGAAGGGGGCATTACAGGATTACATAGGGCACTTCAACGTGCCTCTAGGAGGTGCATGGTTTACTTTCAAAGCAAGCACATAGGCAGGACAACGTTTTGGTATGTACTTAATGTTATTGATTTGAGCCTTTATAGCATGCTATGGAAAGAATCTGCTCTTCATGTGTCTTAGGAAATGGGAGATTGGAAGGAATGTGCTTTCCTAGAAGGGAGAAGGGAAAGTGTGGGTGCTTCTTCAAATCTCGGATCATGGAAGAGTACTTGCTTGAGAGCTCATGGTGGATCCAGGTTATTTGGAGATATAGGCTTGAGATGCCATAGCTCTTTTATTGCGGACCTTGTTAGAAGGGGCTATCTTCTAGGGTAACAAGGAGCAACGATCAAGGCATGGTGACAATGTCTACTAGAGCTCAGCGAGGGAGCACGCAGGCTTAGGGATCTAGAAGTGCCACGAAGGTAGTAGGACAACATCCTTTTGGTAAGGACACAGGACGATGATTTGGTGGGAATTTGGAATCCTTTTGTATTATGTCCTTCGGACAAAAATATATTTTGTTGGTTCTATATCTCTGTTGGAGCATTGTTCATTTACTGGCTTGCACATTTTTGATGAGCACACAAAGTAAAGAAGTTTGAGCTTCCACCCCCAACCCGGCTCCTGGGCTATTAGTCTTCAAGTATGTGTATACCCTCTGTTGTATTTTCTCCTTTTTTTTGGCTTGCCATAGGAAGGCCTTAGTGAAGATGTGTGATAAGAAAGGAAAAATAGGTTTTTTATAAAAATTTTAAGGTGATTGGTCCACATATGCTCCATTGAATTGTTTATAGGCTCTTATAAGGGACTTTTAGTGCATGCATTTACTTCTTTGCCCCCCCCTTCCCCTCCTCTCTCTCTCTCTCTCTCTCTCTCTCTCTTCTGCCTCTCTCTCTCTCTTCTTCTTCTTCTCTCCCTAGGCTCTCCCTAGGCAAGCCACATGAATGAAATTCATATTGTAAAAACCCCTCGGGCCCCTAGTCCTACTATTCCACTTCATTTTTTGCATCCCTCTATCTACCCCCTCCGTCCATTCATTTCCCACACTGTCTTTCGCGATTATAGTATCATATACACCCTCCACCCTAGTTAAACCTCTCTTAAGCACCATGAGTTTTCACCCTCCACCCTAGTTAAACCTCTCTTAAGCACCATGAGTTTTCTTGGCCTTGCACAAGGGAATTGTCTAGGGCATGCATTTAGGAGAGGAAACCTAAGAGTAAATTGTTCCACCAATTAATTGGGCAACTCTGTGCGTGCCTGGTGATTTGTCTTCGCCTGGTTCCTCAATTTGCAGCTTGTCCTTATCTTTGCAATGAGACCTAGAGCCTGCCCTTTTGCGTAATATGGGGTGGTTTTGGCTTGTTTCTCCTACTTGTAATCATAGTTAGAGCTGGCTAAGAGCTGTTACCCATCATTTTCTAACCCTCTACGACTGATCTCTAGGGATCGCAATTGCTTCTCTATGAAGAGATGTATGTTTCCTTAGGTGCTGCTGGAACTTATTTTGTTATTGCTTATTTTCGCTTGATAGATTACAAAGACAAACAGAGGAATGAAGCTTTCCGAAGTCTGCAGACGAAGAATGCAGCGAATTGCAGGTCATATGGGTGCAAGACAGCACGGTTCTTCGGCCCCTGCAATGACGACCCTGGTGTGTATCACCTAAATCAAAGCTATTGTAGATCTTGTAAACAGAAGTTGCTTTTTGCCGTATTGCATCTGAGCTGGTGCGTGTACTGTCGCCTTACGTGAATTTGGACATCGGTTGGCTGGAGGGAAAGGATTAAGACTAAGAAGCGTTGCTTTAAATAAAGGGAGCAGGTGTGGCATGAGCACTACCTTCTTCGTTTGATTGCTATTTGTGTGCATGTAAACCAAAAAAGGATAGCAAAAGAGAACTACAGTAAAAAAAAGAGTGATGAAGAAAGGAGCGCTTTCCTTTCCCACTTAGATCTTGCAACTTGTTTGACTGCTTGTTTGTGGGGCTATTTTTCCTTGCATATTGAAATGGATTTCTTCTTTGCTACTTGTTCGCATATATGCTTACCATATTTGATCCCGGTTTTTGTAGCGGAGATCTTACTTCTTCTTTTTCTTCCAACTTAGATACCCAAGCTTTTTCTTTGATCAATAGCATAATTAAACTAAAAAACAATCAAATTAGTTTAAAATTTAAAATTTGAGTAGAGGTCTTCTTGACTCTAGCTTAGTGAAGACTATCATAGCAGGTCGTCCTGACTCTAGCTTAGTGAAGACTACTATAGCAGGACGTCAGGCTAGGCAACCCTAGAACTAGGCTAGATGTCACATGCACCCTTGCATTTGGGTGCAAAGTGACACACTGGCTACATCGACAAGTGCGTAATAGTTCCCTAATAGGAGATTTTGTCGTATGCTGTGACCCCTTGTCTAGGGACAGTCAGGCACAAGCTACGTAAGTTAGTCTCTCAGCCTTAGGTCAAGTTGGAAGATCAGTCCTTGTTCACTAGTACCCACTGGAGAACCGTAGGGTAGTGTTTCCGTCTTAGGTTTAGGGATAGGTTTAGGTCCAGCCTAGGATAGGAGCCCTTTTGGGCCCCCTCAGGGCTGGAACAAGTGAAGAGAATGGCAGGGGAAGGGCTGGCTGCCTTTATAGGATACCCTGCACCCCTCCCTAGGCTGGCATTTATGGAGCCTAGGGCTGGCATTTATGGGGCCTAGGGCTGCCATTTATGGGGCCAGCCAACCAGCCCCAAAAGCCCTATAAATAGGGAGCCCCCAGGCCCTCTTTCCTCATTCAGTTCTCCCAGCACTTCAGCCTCCTACAGCTCCTCCTCAGCCCCCTCTGAACAGCCTGATACTCACCCCCAGTGGCCCTCTGACCAGCCTCAGCCTTTGGCATCAGTTCAACCCTCTGGAAAGGTGTTCACGCAGCGCATTAGACGGGGAGTCGGGACAGCGAACGGAGTAAGGTTGGGTCTGTTTCAGCAGCTCTTTTGAGTTATCTTTTACAACTTTACACAACTCACTCTCAGCGCTATATTTTAGTCATCTCTCAGCTCTCTTATAGGATCTATCACTCCTAGTTTTCACTCTCTCACTCACGCAGTAAACCTGCATTCTGGTGGACAGCATAAGCCTCTCCCTTGCCTTGTAGAAGCATCCTACATCATCAGTGTGGACAGCATCAAGGTCTCGGTATTGGTTGGCGTTGCCTCTCAGGTCTTTGGGTCTGCTATACGTGTGCATAGTGAACTCTTTAGAAGCACGTTCCGTGCTCTCTCGAAGATTTTGTTCTTTGTATTTCTCAGTTCTCCCCCCTGATTGGGGGAGGGGGCCCTCAGTGAGTACAAGGACCCAATCGGTTGTCGACTCTACTCTCTCTCTACCCTCATCTCCTTTCTCTCTCTATGGTAAACAATGCTAATTCCTCGCTAAAGGTTTAAAGAAGGTCTTGCTGTGAATTACACGAATAGAGAACTGAAATGGACACACAATCCAGCGCCATGGAAGGGTCAAGAAAAGGACTCAACCTTGAAGACTTTGAAGAGGAGAAAGACTACCAACAAGATATGCTTTCGCCAAGTGCTCAAGAAGTGATGGCGAACCTTCTAGAGCAGAATTGGGTCCTCCTACAGCAACTCGAAAAACATTCATCCCAACTAGAAGAAAGCAGAAGACAACTAGACTAGACAACAAAACGTCTGGAGGAAAAAGAAGCAAAAAAGATGTTAGAAGAAAGAGGAACCACAGATTTTGAAAAACTGCTCTTGTTGATGCGTGAGGAACGCAAAAATGAGGAGGCACTGCGACGCGCAAAGCTCGCCCAAGCAGAGAGGCAACAAAAGCTAGACCGAGAGGCAATGCTTCTCCAACACAAACAGATGCTAGCCGCTATGCAGGCAAGTTGAGCACAGCAGCTGTCACCGCCACAGCTTCGTCATCGGCAAAGGTAACACCACTCACTCGGTCCACTCCAAATTTTGTTAAGTATGATGGTAAGTGTGACCATTCAGCAATTTTGCAATTTATTCATCAGTTTGTAGCTCATTTTCCATTAGCGTGGATTCAAGATGAGCAAGACAAAGTCCACCTGGCAGCTCCTTATCGTATAGGTGAGGCGGTGACCTGGTGGCAACATTGGGCTAGTAAGCATACTGACCTAGCAATGTTTAAGACGAAATTCGTTTGGGCAACGTTTGTGGCCGACCCCAAAGCCCGTTTTCTCCCACCCCAATATATGCTTAACTTGGAGGATGAGTTCTCTCGTCTCTCCCAGAATGGTTTGCCTGTGTTGATATACAGTAACAAGGTCATCACGCTGGCGCAACAGTTGGGTGTGACGGAGAGCGTCAAGATGAAGCAATTCATTCGAGGATTGGACATAAACATACGTTTTACCATTCAGAACTTCGACCCGTCGTATTACGAGCAGGTGTTGACTCTCGCACAAAATCAGGAGATGATGCTGAACGGGGGAAAGCCTAAGCAGGTTCAGAAAGATTCCAAAGCCCTGCAGCAGTCAAACAACATAGCAACAGAAGAAGGACTACCAGTTCCAAAAGAAAGACGGCTAGGTTCTAGTCAAAAAAAGGAGTCTAAGCCAAAGATGACTTCGGATGAGAAGACTAAAGTGGGTATTATGGGAGGCTATCTACAGCTCGACGAGCAAAAGCGGTACCACCAAGAACATTATTGCTTTCATTGCCACCACATCGCTTGGCATTGCAAGAAGGATTGTTCGAAGTGGCTTGCCGAAAAGGTTGCGAAAGCACCTACTTCGTCTGTTGCCAATGTATTGGCTCTTCCAGCCTGGCCTCCATTCTCAGGTACAAATGCCGTCTTCCTTGCTTTGAACGCCGTTCCCACGGTGGTCTTTCAAGGGAATAAGGAGGGCGATTTTTCAGATCAAAAGAAGGCGCTCATTCGAGCGTATGGCACAGCTAACAAGCTCCTACTTCGTCTGTTGCCAATGTATTGGCTCTTCCAGTCCCGCCTCCATCCTCAGCTACGAATGCTGTCTTCCTTGCTTTGAACGCCGTTCCCACGGTGGTCTTTCAAGGTAAGAAAGAGGGTGAGTTCTTAGATCAAAAGAAGGCGCTCATTCGAGCGTACGGCACTGCTAACGGGCATCAGTTTATTGTCCTGTTCGATATGGGGAGTTCAGAAGATGCCATCTCCCCTTAGCTTGCCAAGACAGTGGGGTGCACCTTGGTTTCTCACAAGCTTACAGTGGACAGGTTCACGCTTGGCTTGCGCACACACATCAAGCATAAGGCCATTCATTTCACTTTTTCAATTCAGAATGCCATGTTTACGCGGGATTTTATTTTGACTCCTTTAATGGGGTGCGACATGATCCTCGGGATTGAGTGGTTCCGTAGCATGTACCGACGCCTGATTGGCGGTAGGACACCTTCACTATTGTGGAAGGTTTACTTCAGCCCACCGTGATACGCGGCGATCTGAGCATACCAGGGATTTCGTTAATCTCACATATTCAAGTAGTACGTGCCGCCTGCAAGGGCGCCATGAGTGCACTTGTCTATGTCCAGTGCCAAATCACGGCAGTTCAAGCTGCTCCTTCGATGAGACAACCAATGGTGGATCTACTCCAAGAGTTTCAAAACATCATGCTTCGGAATGATTTGCCACCCCAGCTTCCTCCCAACCGACCGGAAGACCATCGCATTGATCTACTTGCGGACTCGACACCTCCAAGTAAGTTCCCGTATCGACTTTCCAAGTCTATGGAGGGGGAGTTAGAGCAGCAATTATCTCAATTACTGCACACAGGGTTTATTAGACCTTCTTCTTCGCCTTTTGCTGCACCCATTCTATTTGTGGCAAAGAACGATAAGTCCACACGACTATGTGTCGACTACAGAGCACTCAATAAGCTTACAGTAAGCAACAAGTTTCCTATGCCCCGCATCAAGTACATCTTGGAATGTCTCAATGGTGCAAATTTTTTCTCAAAGATTGACCTCAAGAGTGGCTACCATCAAGTTCGAATTTTTGAAGCTGACATCCCAAAGATAGCTTTTCGAACAGAGCGAGCTCATTACGAGTTCGTCGTCATGCCCTTTAGTCTGAAGAATGCGCCACGAACATTCAACAAGATGATGTCACGGGTATTTGCAGAGTATATTGTGAAGTGCGTGTTCATCTTTCTCGATGATATCCTTATCTTTTCCGCTACAGCCGAGCAGCATATTCAGGATGTGCGATGTGCCCTACAGTTATTACGTGATAACCAGCTATATCTCAACGCAAAGAAAGTGAATTCGGATTGCTGGAAATTCGGTATTTGGGCTACATCATTAGTGCTCAAGGGATTTGATTGGACCCTGAGAAGATCCAAGCTATCACAAGTTGGACTGTCCCCACGACGGCCCAGGAGAGCCGATCCTTTGTGGGTTTGTGTCAAGCATACAGCTTGCACATGGAGGGTTTCTCAACATACGCAGCCCCTCTTACAGATTTACTCAAGGGGTTAAAGACACGCAAACAAAAAGTTAAAGTCACATGCAAAGCTTTGCAAGCCTTCCATGACTTGCAACGGTTGGCCACGATAGCACCAGTTATGAAGATCGCCTCTTGGGATGCTCCATTTCTAATATTCACAGATGCTAGCAATGTCGCCATAGGGGCAGTTTTACAGCTACAGGATAGGCCCATGGCATATTACAGTAGAAAGCTTAACAATGCCTAAAAGAACTATTCAGTGTATGATAGAGAGCTCCTCGGTGTCATCCAGGCATTAAAACATTGGAAGCCTTTTCTATATGGACGGACTTTCACGGTTAAGACAGATCACCAAGCCCTTAAGTGGCTTCAGACAATGCCTAGTGTACAATGGAGCGATTGGCAACAACGGTGGAGCTAGATATTCCAGCAGTTTAGGGGAATGATCGAGTATGTTCCCGGCAAAAAACAACCCCGTTGTAGACGCTCTCAGTTGGAAAGGTTCCATCCAGACCATTGAGCAGGCCACCGTGCTCAAAATCAAAGGAAAGGATCTTGATAGCATGAAGGCACAGTACGCGGAGTCAACAGAGTTTCGCACGCAGTTTCAGTTAGCCACGACGCTTGCTTCAGGCTGTTACTCATTAGAGGATGGTTGGCTTTTCTATAAGAAAAGATTGTGTGTACTCAGAGACAAACGGCAATTGCTTCTTCATGATGCCCACGACATCCTTATTGGTGGTCACAGAGGTATCAACGGGACTTTGGAGAAGTTAGAGTGCTATTTCTATTGGCCAAAGATGCGGAAGGACGTATACGGCTACGTTTAGAATTGTTAGATATGCCAAAAGGTCAAGGCTTCCCACAAGAAAGCGGCATGCTTACTTATGCCATTGCCAATCCTTGATGGTCCCTTTCAGGACATAGGTATGGATTTTATGGGGCCACTTCCAGCATCTGCAGGTACGCGTAATACTCAATGTCTTACTATTGTTTGTCGCTTTAGTAAATATTGTATGCTTATTTCTTGCAAACAAACGGCTAGCGCTGAAGATGTAGCTCGCTTATCTATCAAGTATTGATATCCCATTGGAGGGTTGTCGAAGACCATCACATCCGACAAGTACGTCTAACTTTTGACGAGCCTTGTTTGATAATTTTGGTACTAAGCTGCAGATGTCGAGCGGCAATCGAACAGCAAGACGAAAAAGTATAATGGTATGGCATTTGATATTTTGAAATCATATTGTCATGATGCTCAGGGAAAGTGGGAGTAGTTTCCTCCGCTTGTGCAGGCCATTCTGAACGATACTTATTCTTCAAGTATTGGTCGCACATCTTATGAAGCGGCGTTGGGACGGCGGTTTACCTCACTCCTCACTCGGATGGTGTCTCCATCTCTTGAAGCCAACAAAACCACCGAATCAATGGCAGAGATTACAGAGTCTGTGAAAAGCCGCATCGTATACGCGCCAGGCTAACAAGTCCATATGAGATGTTCAGTATAAGAGGGTCAATGGGTGTATTTACGCATTATCAAGCAAAGATTAAAGCAGGTGGGCAAGCGATGCCCTAAGGTGTCCTTCAGGAGCTTCGGACCATTCCCTATTATTCAAAAGATCAACGATGTCTCAATGAAGTTACGCCTTTCAGACAGTTGGACTATGCATAATGTGTTTTATGTAGCTTGGTTGAAGCTGTATTTTGGACCTCCTCTTTTAGAGATTTTCGATGAGCAACAACATGAAGTTTTTGATGAACCCAAAGTTTTGCAGCCAGAATAGATCCTTCTTCATAAATTCAAGCATGGGTCAGATGCAGGATCTGGGAGTTTTACACCAAGTTCCGTGATCGAGGTACCCATGAAGCAGTGTGGTTGGACGAAGATTTTTCCAGGAGTTTCCCCAGATATTGGTGGCCTACTTGGAAGCAATGAACCTACCACCAAGTTAAGGAGGGAATGTCACATGCACCCCTGCACTTGGGTGCAAAGTGACAAGTCCAGATGAGATGTCCAGTATAAGAGGGTCAATGGGTGTATTTACACATTATCAAGCAAAGATTAAAGCAGGTGGGCAAGCGATGCCCTAAGCTGTCCTTTAGGAGCTTCGGACCATTCCCTATTATTCAAAATATCAATGATGTCTCAATGAAGTTACGCCTTCCAGACAGTTGGACTATGCATAATGTGCTTTATGTAGCTTGGTTGAAGCCATATTTTGGACCTTCTCTTTTAGAGATTTTCGACGAGCAACAATCTGAAGTTTTTGCTGAAGCCGAAGTTTTGCAGCTAGAACAGATCCTTCTTCGTAAATTCAAGCATGGGTCAGGACGCAGGATCCGGGAGTTTTACACCAAGTTCCGTGATCGAGGTACCCATGAAGCAGTGTGGTTGGACGAAGATTTTTTCCAAGAGTTTTCCCAGATATTGGCGGGCCTACCGCCAAGTTAAGGAGGGAATGTCACATGCACCCCTGCACTTGGGTGCAAAGTGACACATTGGCTACATCGCATTGTCCAGGACAACCCCTATCTCCTACCGGGCTGACTATTATTTGCTGTTTGCTGCACCTTTTTAACAGCTTGCATATGAAAATTTGAGGGCAAAATTCTATGGGAAGGGATGGTTGTAATGAAGGGGGAAAAGAGGCCAAGTTAGAGGCCCTTTAGGTGGAAAATGTGGAGGGACTATATAAGTCTCCATCCACCCCCTACTATGTACTTTTAATGTGACATCTAATCCTATCTACTCTCCTTTCCTCCTTCCTGCCTACGCTCACTTACTCACTCTATCTTCCCTAGTCCCTCTCAATCTCTTTCCTCTCTTTCCATTATGTAACTTGTCCGCCCCCCCCCCCCTCTAGCCTCTCTGCCCCCCCTCTCATAGCCTCCCTCTTGTAGCCTCTCCGCCTCCCCCTCCCGTAGCCTCTCCGCCCCCCCCTCTCGTGTGAGTGCTCTCTCTCCGCCCCCCTTCCCGTAGCCTCTCCGCCCTTCCCGTAGCCTCTCCGCCCCCCTTCCCGTAGCCTCTCCGCCCCCCCCCTCCTGTAGCCTCTCCACCCCCCCTTCTCGTAGCCTCTCCGCCCCCCTTCCCGTAGCCTCTCCGCCCCCCCTCTCGTAGCCTCTCCGCCCCCCCTCCCGTAGCCTCTCCAGCCCTCCTCATGTAGCCTCTCTGCTAGCCCCCTCCCTCCTGTCCGAACCTGCTCCCGCTCCCGTCCGTACTTGCTCTTGCTCCCGCCCATGTTCGTAGTTGTACCTTCTCCCGTACCCGTACGCCGGCACCTCTTGCTCCCGTTCCGCTTCTACTCCCTGCTCCCCTAGCTGGTTGTAGCAAGCTCTTGAATTAGGAACCCCTAGCTAGGCTGAACCCCCAGCCCAACTAGGGGATTAGCTCAGCCAGGGGGTAACAGGAGATATGGCTAGCAAAGCATGGCCCAGCCTACCTTCCTCCTCTTCAAAAACCCCTTCCACTCAAGCAGCCTCCAGTAACAAAGCCAAATACTCCACAGTGGCAACCAGGACGCCTTCCCCGTATGCACATATATATGAACGAGGTGGTCTTTTTGACCGACCAATTCTTGGATATATGAACAAATTTACTTCCTACAGGATCAAGTGAGAGAGTTGAGGATGCAGCTAACGGATGCCATAGCTAGAATTCAAGTCTTGAAAGGACCTGGTAAGAAGGAAGTAATTGACGAGGTTATAAAGTCATGCAATGCTTCCCCCCCTACCCCCCAAGTAGTCTCTGCAGTCAAGAATCTAGTTTATACTGAAATGCAGACAGCCAAGCAAGAATGTAGGCCATCTTCTGGTGGTTCTAGTGATGCCCTATAGGCCATGGCATGTGCCTTGTAGGCATAAATATAGGCACTTCAGTTTAAGTGCCTTCTAGGCCACATAGGACACTTAGTCCTATGTGACACCTAGGACACTTAGTCCTAGGTCTAGGTACAAGTACTTTTTACTCTTTCTTTTCTACTACTCTAGTTGACGTGACGGCTGATTCTCATCGACTCTTTGTACCTTGTATTCTCTCTTTTGCTTATCGATCCTACAGTGATATCAGAGCCACGGTTGACTCGTCTTCTGCGTCCCGGATTTGTACCAACGCTCCTTCATCCATACAGTCCGTACGATTGTACGGATGATCGTACTCACAGCTTGCTCCACACTTGCGCCGCCGTACAACAGTACTTGCTCCGTACTTGCAACATCGTACAGTCGTACAACTCCGTACCTGAGCAGTCGTACAGATTCGAATTTGCATTGCTGTACATCGCACACCGTACAGCCGTACAGTTTAGTACTTGCATTTCGTACACCGTAGTACCTATTTCCGTACATGTGATTTTGTACAACAGGCATCCGTACAGCAGACGTACGTGCTTCGTATTGTGTCATACATGTTTCGTACTTCTTTCGTACATTGCACTCCGTACTTGCGCTATACTTTGTACATACATTGTACTTGCTCAATACTTTGTACTTGCACCGTACTTGCTCAATACTTTGTACCTTCACCGTACTTGCTTAGTACGTTGTACTTGCACCGTACCTACTCTGTCCGTATAGCTTGTACCTTACAGGATATTCTCAAAAAATTGGGGCTTTTGAGGGCTTTTGATGTCCTTCACTTCCTTTTACTGTTTGAAGTCCTATCAAATTATTTCAACAAATTGGAAAGCCTATTTCTTGAGGTTTATACCTTGGGACAGTTGCACTTCTACAGTCAATTTGTGGACAGCAAGTCCTAATTTTGCAGTTGCAAGCCTTGAGGCTATTTTTTGGGATTTGGTCTGCAATTTCTAGTTTGATTGCAATACATTGGGTCAGATTGGAGAACATTGAGTCACATTTGCAGGACATTGAGTCAGATTTTCAGACATTGAGTCAAATTTTCATACATTGGGTCACATATGCAAAAATCTCAGCAAAATTTGGGGCTTTTTTGTATTTGCCCTCTTTTTGGCCCATTTGCCCTCATTAAAATTTGGGGCTTTTGCCAAATTTGCTGTTTTTGCAGTGAACATTGCCCGTCACAGTCACATTTGGGTCAGATCTGCATTTGCCCTTTGATTTGGGTTGGAAATTTGCAGATATTTGCTGTCTTAGGACAGCCAGCTCTTTGCAGTGATAGCCTTGAGGCTTTTGAGTTTTTAGGTCTCTTTCAGGGTATCACATTTGCTATGGCTGGGAACAATCAAGATCTATTTGGCATTCTTCGTGAAGATGATAAGTTGGATGGCACCAACTATCCGATGTGGTCTTATCTCATGAAACATATTCTTATTGCAAAGCATTTGTGGAATATTGTTTCTGGGGTTGATCTGAGGCCAGCCAATGCTACAGTGGTTGCCTCTACTGCTGGTCCCTCTGCAGGGAGTACTCCTCCTGATGCCTTATCTTCTAGCACTCCTGCTACTGCTCCCCCAACAGTCAAGATGGGATGCAAGAGATGCAAATGCACATTCATGTATTGCTTTATCATGCAAGAGAATTGTTATTCCACACATCTGGTCTTGCAGGACAGCAAAGGATGCTTGGGACAAATTGGCTTCTCTCTATCAGATTCGCAATGAGGCACGTGTTGCATATTTGAGAAGGCAATTACAGGAATTCAGTATGAATGAAGGTGATTCTATGGATGCATACTTGACAAAGGTCAAGGACCTCATGGAACAACTTGCCAACATTGATGAGGCGGTGCCAAATTCACAGCTTGTCAGTACCACACTGAATGGACTGCCAGATACATATCAAGGGTTTGCTACAACCCTTCGATTAGTGGCCATGGGTAATCCAGACCACTATTCTTTTGATCAGCTAGTTACTTTGCTTTTGCAGGAAGAGCAAAGTCGTGCTAATAGACAAGCCATTATTCCTGATCATGCATTTGCTTCACAGCAGACAGGAAGAGGCAAGGCTTCCAAGCCTATTGGCAAGCCTAAATCTGCGCATAGCAGCTGCAATTCCTCCCATGCATCTAAAAATACAGCAGATAAGAAAAGATGCAACTATTGTCGCAAGCCTGGACATGACATTTCAGAATGCAGGAAGCGCATTGCTTCGGAGAAAAAGAAAGCAGGATTGACAGTTAATGCCTCACATGCTATTGAATCCCATGAGCCAGCAGATGCTTCACATGCACATGCTCCAGGATGATTGGGCATGGGCTGTCCATTGCTCATTTGATCCCTCCAAAGCTGATGCACTCTTTATTACTAATGATGCTTAGTCTTGGTATTTTGATAGTGGTGCTTCCAAGCACGTCACATCTTGCAAACAGTTGTTCCATTCTTTAGCTGATGCACCTCGAGGGGGAACTGTCACATGTGCTAATAATGCTTCCTATGCTGTAAAAGAAATTGGAGATGTGCAGCTCACATTCATTTCAAGCCATCCTATCACTCTGACAAATGTTCTTTTTGTGCCTGGAATTGAAATCAACTTGATTTTAATTTCAGCAATTGCCACTTCAGGTTTCAGAGTGATTTTTGATGGCTACATATGCCTAGTTTATGATCTTCGTGATGACAATGCCATAGTTCTCACTGGCACTTTGCAAAAGGGGCTTTATCACCTTGATCATCACTCAGCTGCACTTTCTATTGAAGTATTTGCTATTTCAGATCCACAGCTTGCTGAAACTCATCTTTGGCATGAGAGAATGGGTCATCTCAATTATAGAGCTCTTGCAAAGCTAAATTCACAGCAGATGGCAAATGATGTACCTCAAACTCACACAGTTTCCAAACATGTGTGTGAGGGTTGTCTTTTGGGTAAGACGCATCGGTTTCCTTTTCAAAAGAATTGTCCAAAACTCTCACAAAGGAAATTGCAGCTAGTGCACAGTGATGTTTGTGGCCCAATGAGGACAAATGCCATTGGGGGGTACAAGTATTTTATGACTCTCATTGATGACTTCACAAGATATTGCTGGGTATATCCTTTAAAAGCCAATCTGAAGTTTTCTTATGCTTTCAGAGGTGGCTGAATATGGTTGAGAATGAATTAGGATGCAAGCTTGTCACCCTCAACACAGATAGGGGGGGAGAGTATATGTCAAAGGAGTTTGATGGATTTTTGTCTTCACGAGGCATTGTTCACTCATGCACTACTCCTTACACTCCTCAGCAGAATCCTGTTTCTAGGCCAAGTCTTTGCCCAATAAATTTTGGCTTGATGCAGTGATGTGTGCCAACTATGTGCTGAATAGATCACCTACAAGGGCATTGAAGACTGTTACACCTTATGAAGCATGGAAAGGCAGGAAGCCTTCACTTTCACACATGAGAGTTTTTGGGTCTCTTGCATATGTTCATGTACCATCTCAGCTGAGACATAAGCTTGATGACAAGGCAATCAAATGCATATTTATTGGTTACAGCTAGGAGAGCAGAGGGTATTGGTTATACCAACCAAATACTGGGAAGATTATTGTCAGTAGAGATGTAATCTTTGCTGAACATTCAGCTTCTCCTCTTGTGGACTGCAAAGCTAAGCTAGATGTTGACATGTTTGATGCCTTTGACTCTTGGTTACCTCTGCCTTCCTCAGAGGAAGACTTTGACCACATGAGCCTCCTGCAGGCCCTCCAACAAGCAATGATCAGCCACTACCCCATGCTAATTTGCAGGTTTCTCTTCAGCACAAAATGATCCCACTATTCATGATGCAGTGATTGAAGAAATAGCTGTCAATAGACAGCAAAGGCAAGTTCCCAGATGGCTTCTTGATACATTGAGAGACAACAAACAAGATCAGCCTTTTGCTGCCCGGACGAGATCAAGGAATAGACAAATGCATGGTCACTTTCTTGAGTTTGCACTCCTTGCTACAGCTTGCAATGAAGAGCCTTTGTGCCATAAAGATGCTTTTGACAGCAAAGAGTAGATGGATGCAATGAGAGCTGAGTTACAATCCATTGCCAAAAATGACACATGGGAATTAGTAGATCTCCCTCCCGGCAAACATGCCATTGGTACCCGGTGGGTCTACAAATTAAAAAGGAAATCTGATGGTAGCATAGATCGATACAAAGCGCGTCTTGTTGCGAAAGGGTATGCCCAACAACAGGACATTGACTTTGAGGAGACATTTGCTCCCACATCCAGGATTACTACCATTAGATGTGTCATTGCCATTGCAGCCCATCACCATTGGCAAGTGCACCAACTTGACATCAAAACTGCTTTTCTTCATGGGGATGTGCAGGAAGAAGTCTATGTCTGACAATCTCGTGGCTTTGAGGTTGTTAATTTTGAAAACAAGGTATGCTGGCTTAGAAAAGCCCTTTATGGTCTGAAGCCAGGCACCCCGGGCATGGTATGTCAAAATTCATGCACACTTACTATCTCTTGGTTTTTAGAATAGCCCCACAGAACCCACTCTTTATGTCCATGGGAGTGGATCTGATTTTTTAGTGCTGATTTTATATGTGGATGATATGCTCATCACGGGCCCAGATACTCAGCATATTGCAGCTTTCAAGGCTGATTTGCAGCAGGTTTTTGAAATGTCAGACATGGGACAGCTCCACTATTATTTGGGCATTCAGTTTGCTCATGTTGAGGGGGGTATCATGGTGTCACAGTCCAAGTATATTGGACAGCTCCTTGATCGCTTTCAGTTCGAGGATTGCAAGCCAATCTCTACTCCAGTGGACTCTGGCTTCAAATTCTCAGCTCATGATGGGAGCCCACCATGTGATATCACTCTTTATCAGCAGGCTGTTGGATGCCTTATTTATTTATGTCACACCAGACTTGACTTACAGAGTATGCAGTATCTCAGCTCAGCAGATTCATGCACATGCCCAGTTCACAGCATTGGTAGGCAGTGAAGAGAGTCTTCAGATATCTCAGAGGCACTCAGGATTTAGCCCTCTTCTATGGTGATCATGGTTCACTTACCATGCATGCTTACACGGATAGTGACTGGGCAGGATGTTCCGACACCAAAGTGTCACATACCGGCAATTGTTTTTTGCTTGGCAATTCATTTATCTCTTGGCTTAGCAAGAAGCAACCAACAGTTGCCACATCTAGATGTGAGGCTGAGTACAGGGCAGCTTTCACCGCTACAGTAGAGTGTGTTTGGCTTCGCCAGTTACTTACAGATCTTGGTATTCGCTAGACATCCTCCACTATGGTCTACACTGACAGCCAGAGTGCTTTGGCCATTGCGCCTAACCCAGTGTTTCATGCGCGTACCAAGCATATTGAAGTTAACTATCATTATGTTCGGGAGCGGTTGTCAGCAGGAGACAGAGTTGTCCTATCTTCCCACAGAGGACAACATAGCAGATATGTTTACAAAGGCACTTCCTCGTCCCAAGTTCGAAGTCTTCCGACAGGCTTTACACTTGGTTTTCTTTGTTACAGGATCTGACATCCCTTGTACATTCATAGGTGGCTATATCCTTTTGGATAAACATGTGCCACCATGACCAGAAAATACCAGGTATTCTGAGACGTTTCCAGAATACTTCAGCCCATCCCATGGAGGGGGGTTTGTAGGCCATCTTCTGGTGGTTCTAGTGATGCGCTATAGGCCATGGCATGTGCCTTGTAGGCATAAATATAGGCACTTATAGTTTTAGTGCCTTTTAGGCCACATAGGACACTTAGTCGTATGTGACACCTAGGACACTTAGTCCTAGGTCTAAGTACAAGTACTTTGTACTCTTTCTAGTTGACGTGACGGCTGATTCTCATCGACTCTTTGTACCTTGTATTCTCTCTTTTGCTTATCGATCCTACAAAGAAGTGACTGTGGAGTTTGATGCAAAGGTCAACAAAGCTGATATTCAGGAAGAGATTAAAGAACATGCAGCTAGAAAGGATAATGCTTTGAAAATCAGAATTGGGGGGCTTTCAGATGGATGGTATAAAGAAGATGAATCTTTTAGTGATACCTTAGCACATGTCCAAACAGCCATGCTTATTGTTGACTGGACAGCAGATGCCGATGACAACCCTAACAACCCAGATGATGACGGTGAAGCTCGAGTAGTTCATATCGGTCAACGTAATGGCCATGCTATCATTACGTTCAACTCATGAGACATACGTATAATAGTTCTGCGGCAATCTCACAAGCTGAAAGGGACGAAGATATGGATAGCCGAGGAACTCACCAAGGCTCAACTGAAGGATAAGGCAAAGGAATTAGCAAAGGTTCGGGCTGCCAGGAAGGATGGTAAATGGGCAGTCTACTGGGACGGGATAGCACTCATTAGAGAGTTTAAATCAAAACCAAAAGACTCTCAGTCTTAAACTGATGTAAGGCCAACTATATATATGTGTGTATGTTTTATCTAGGCTACAATATAGGTACTCTCTAAATAAATGGAGCTGCTTTTGCACTCTTTGGGAGCTGCCCTGCGCCCTCCCTAAGCTGATGTACTAGATGGCTTTCATGTTGTCCCGTAGACCTCTTGGTCTCCCGTGGACGTTAATAGACTTTCTTTCTTTCTTTCTTTCTCCCTCTTCCTCTCTCTCTCTCTCTCTGTCTCTCTTCTGCTCCTCTATCCCCCTTTCTCCAAATCTGTCCCTACCCCCTTCTCTACACCCAGTGGCCCTCTGACCAGCCTTAGCCTTTGGCATCAGTTCAACCCTCTGGGAAGGTGTTCACGCAGCGCATCAGACGGGGAGTCGGGACAGCGAATGGAGTAAGGTTTGGGGTCTGTTTCAGTAGCTCTTTTGAGTTATCTTTTACAGCTTTACACAGCTCACTCTCAGCTCTATATTTCAGTCATCTCTCAGCTCTCTTATAGGATCTATCACTCCTAGTTTTCACTCTCTCACTCATGTAGTAACCCTGCATTTTGGTGGACAGCACAAGCCTCTCCCTTGCCTTGCAGAAGCGTCCTACATCGTCAGTGTGGACAGCATCAAGGTCTCGGTATTGGTCGGCGTTGCCTCTTAGGTCTTTGGGTCTGCTATACGTGTGCATATATGTGTGCACAGTGAACTCTTCAGGATTGCGTTCCGTGCTCTTTCGAAGATTGTTCTTTGTATTTCTCAGTTCTCCAAGTATAAAGCAAATTCTCCCCTGATTGGGGGAGGGGGCCCTCAGTGGGTACAAGGACCCAATCGGTTGTCGACTCGACTCTCTCTCTACCCTCATCTCCTTTCTCTCTCTATGGTAAACAATGCTAATTCCTCGCGAGAGATTTAAAGAAGGTCTTGCTGTGAATTACACGATTAGATTACCGTTGCATGTTACACTAGAAGTACCCAATGGAACCAACTAGTGCAAAACAATTAACAAGATGAACTTTTTTGGCTAGGGAAAGAATTGAGTAGTCATGCTTGACCTGCTCATCAAGCCCTATCCAAAGGACCCTAGCTATAGCAAACTAACTAACCTTTGTTACAGTCCTCCCCACCTATGATAATAATTGTCCTCAAGTTTTGGATAAACTGTTGGACATCATCAATGCTACTAGTGCTTTCTTGGAAAAGTCAGCACGAGGGAGAGATAAGTAGAAATGAAGATGCGATGGCCTCTGTAATCACTGCATCAGCTGAGCAAGTGACCCCTCATAAGTTTGGTTCTGAGTACATAGCCCTTGAACCCCGTTATTCTCTGGATTGTACTAAGTATGCTCTTCCTCATCCGTGGGAGGCAATTTCTCAAGGACTAGTATCATAGGTTATAGTATATTCAAAAGTGAAACATGAAAGGCCTTGTGGATTCTTGAAGATGAGGGAAGTTTCAATTGATAGGCTACATCTCCAATCCTTTTCAACACTTTATAAGGACCATTGTACCTGTGGGCAAGTTGAATTTTAGTATTCTTTTCAATAAAGCATAACTAGATTTGTGAAGGTTGCGGCCTGCTGGTATTGTGATAATTCTTTCTATCTTAAATGGTGCATTGCCCTATCAGCTAGATTTAGATTTAGATGCTCATTGGGGAGAGACTAAAGTGAAAACGTATAGACTTCACAAGTAGTTGTAGCTTGAATGAAGAGATTTTGGACTACCTTTTGATTAGCCTTCTCCTTTAGTGCTAGCCTTCGTCATGGCTGAGTCTGCCCTTCACCTCCGGAGTGCCGATAGAAACTCAGTATGAAGACTTTGTATAAATGGATGCTCAAGTATGTGTGGCTGTGTGGATTTGTATGTGTGAGAGCATATTTTTATACTATGGTCTACACCCACTGTTGGGTGCTGATGATGTCAGTGGGGATGTCATAGTAGCTAGTCCTTGCTATGCATGATGGAATTTATGGTTTTCAACCTTGTGAGTGACCATCATGAGTTTGAAATTGCACTATGTTGTGTTTTTAGAGGATGAGTTTGGGAATATTTCTGAATTCATCTAGGTATATGAGGACTACATAATCTCCCTCGCGAAAGAATAATTCGGTTTTGATCTGCATACTCCTTCATGTGGGCTTGAGCTTTTGCCATGTTGTCTTTGCATTGCTGTAATAGAGCATTTATATTGACCAAATTATCAGTGACTTGTTGGTTGGTCAATGCTTTGGTGACAACTATTGAGGGAACATGATTTTACGATCATACATAGTGTTAGAGTTGTGCTTATGCAGAAGCACAATTTCCAGTTAAATTACTCAATAAACTTAGAATTTCAAATGTCCATTAATTAGAAATTAACAAACATTCACATATCATTCAAATTTCACACAAGGGTTAGAGTAGAGAAAGAGGAAAAGGAGGAGAATCCGGCACTTGATGGAGTGTGAATGAGGTACCCCCTCTACCTGGGCTGATCTGAGGTATGATTTCTTTATTACAATGATGCTTAGCTTAAATTACAATAGTAACGTAGACCCTTCAACAGAACTTGGGGTAACGTAGAAGACCAGGACGTGAATATGAAGTCCGATATATAGAATGATCTCCCCTTTGAATGAAAAATGGGAGAACTCAATACATAAAAGCGGAGGATAACATAGAAAGTAACCACTGGCAGCCCCCCGGGGTATCCGGGTGAAGAAACACCCAAAATCCCTCCGAGTAGAGCCAGTTCTCAGCAAAATATCGGGACTGAGTGCTGTAATAACACCATATTGGCAGTGTTCTATATCTTTACGTCTGCATCTTACAATCGCGAAAAAGTGCACATATATGGTAAGCGAAAAAGAAATCAATAACTAGTGCCTTTTATGAGGGCGCTCTGCAATGAAGATAGGGTATAGTCAAGGAAAGAAAAAACAGAACAGCAAGAGTGATAGGTTTCAGTTGTTCTGCTATCATATTTTAAAAGGGATACACGTCAAGTTTTGGATGCATAAATGCATTTTGATTGCATGGTAGTTGACAAATGAGATGGGCTTCGTATGTAAACAGCAGGGTACTTGTTACAGTTTTTTATAAGTTGTGCATTTTATTAAATTCCTAATGTTTTAAAACCATGTTGCAAAGTATTTCCATGTTTAGTCTTTATCTTCATGCTTTCCTCCACTCATGTATATGCCTTTGAGGCTTTTAGTATTTATGGAAAGGCAGGAGTACCAGATTTCGTGGTTAGCCTTGGGATTGTAAGTTTCGCCTTTTGCGTTTCTGTGTTTAGTAGGTCGTTGACATTTCTTAATTGAATACTTTGTCAGGAGTGTAGTGCGGGCTCAGATATCCACTCAGGTAACAGGAAAGACAATCGGATTTTGTATGCTAGGCAGGACAGTCAGACTCGTGCTTTTTACATGCGGCAAAGTACAGGATCTCAGGTCTGTAAAGAGGAGGGTCTTATTATATTTTAAGTAGTTTATTGTCTGAGTTTTGAACATCTCAAACCGGAGGGATAAGGCTGGCACTCAGATTGCCTTTTCTGTACAGGTGGTGCTTTCAAATGAGGAGGGAAGTAGGGTTAAGCATTCTATTTCAGAGATGGAATGGGAGTTGGGGGAACCTTCTTTTGGCAAGCCAATCGTGGATTCTATGGGAGTTAATAAAGAGTATCGAGGTCGCGCCTTAGATGAAGGACCTTTATTTGCCCGAAGAGCAAATGACAGTGACAATAAAATGCAGATGTCAGAGCTGATACAGAGCCAGGGTAACCAAACAAACAAGGACATTGGTATAATTGTTTGTCACCTGTTGAAATTCTGAATTTGTGATTTTGAGTTGCTAGATTCTCCAGTCAAGTAGCTTGTATGTTATGTACCACGCCATCGCCAAGAAGACCTAGTTGACCATAAGGGCCCTTCTTGCTAGAGAGTTTGGCCGAGCTCCAATACAGATAAGCTTACATTGCACGTTCTCCAATACTGAGGCAATCTACTGCTCTGCTGAAATGTCAATGCCAACTTGGCAGCCAAGATATCTCACTTTGTGCCCCCTTCGAATCCACCGGAAGCCAAGTATTGCCCCCAAATCTAGATCTCTAGGACCTCCCCAATTGCCTTGAGGAATCCTACTGATTTTGTCCAATTGATCCTAGCCCTCGAGGCCAAGCAATACATCGCCAATTGGCCAATAGTGTTATTGCTGCGACCACGAATACTCCAACCTTGGCAGGCGTTGTCAATAGGCTTTCCGAATTCCGATGGAGGGTTGCTTGCTTGTTTGTGGCAATAGAACCTGCCGATCAGGTGCACTGAGCAGGGAGTCATTTATTGAGGTAGGCTTTCAGGACCTCGAGCCACGAGGAGTTGTTCACGCTGACTTAGGTGGTAGTATGTTACTAGGTTGTATTTTGTTTGGACGTGATGACCTAGCAGATCCAAAGGGGGTCTCCTAGTGTTCTGCTGCAGCTATTGTATGATGATGCTGGAGATCCGGATGGGTCAACAGATTGCCAGTGCAGGAATCCAGCCACAGTTGATTGATCCTTGTGAGCTGTTATATGCCTATTGTCATTGGAGCACTGAAGTTCATTGATTTGGCGGCAGTGTACTAGTTTGGACTTGAGAGGGGGCTTCAAAGGGGGCTATCTAGCTCTGTGATACAGGTGCCCAAGCAGGGAAGCAGATCTTGCACCGGTGGCAGTATCAGTCGCATTATTGTTCTCGGATCCTCTGTTGGAGTCATGTACCAAGACCAACAGTTGGATTGTTGTACCAGATGACCTAGTCTATCAGTACTAGACCAAAGGAGTGTTCCTAGCACTAGTGGCCTAGGAGCAATAGTTCCAAGCTTCCATTGATCGTGGTAAGGCGGTTCGTGCCATGAGGGGGCTTCTTCGACAGTACCCGCGGCGGCGGTTTCAGCGGTGGAGTATCACACGATGGATTCCTCCAGTTGTTCTAGCGGCACACCCAGCTTCGTGGCGTCTCTGTTCCATCCAGGAGCTGAGAGGGGGTGTTAGAGGTCAACATCTTCTAATGTCACCTAGAGAGAGAGGGCCTTGCTTGTGGGTGTGACCGCCCAGTGAGTGAGGCTAGGGTAGATGAGTGAGGGCTTGTGTTGTGGGTGTGCCTGCCCCCCGTGAGGATAGACTAGGGTAGAGACTGCGTGGTCCTCCTGGGCCCCATGCTGGTTCACATGCTCTCCCATGGCAGCCCTTGTGTAGGGCATACCTTGCTGCACATTGGGGAGGCCTAGAGGCTGGAGGGTGGCATGTCAGTTGGCCCTTGAGTTGCACTAGTTCAGCCCTTATGGAGGGCAGAGGTGGGTCGGCCCATCCTCATGTGCAGGTCGGCTGGAGGGCAGAGGGTACAACCCCTCTTATAGGCTGAGGCAGCACCTTGTGGAGGCCTAGGGGTAGTCGGCCCTAGAGCCCTGGCTGTTGGTTGTCAGGCCCTTGCTTTGGGGCCCTGTGCAGCCTCATATAGAGGGTTGTAGGGGTCGGCCCACATTAGCAGGCTGGTCGGCCCGGCCCTTGCTGGTCGACCAGGAGGATGGGGGGCTATATATATAGGCCCCCCCCCACGTGTTTTCAGCAGCTCATTGTGGTGTATGGTGGAGCAGCAGAGCCAGCCCAGTGTGCACCTCAGGAGCAGTTCTCGGGCAGAGGTGTGGAGCAATTCTTCCACTCTCCGTGTCTCCCATTCTCGTGCCTGTTGAGCTGTCCGTCTGAGCTCTCGAGCAGCCTGTTGGTTTCGAGGTTTTCCCCCCAATTGTAGCCGGTTTTTCTCTAGAGATCACTTGCAGTCCTCTTGTGCCTTTCTCTCCTTTCTCTCCTTCTCAGTGTGGTGTGTGTGTGACTCTCTCTCTCTCTCTCTCTCTCTCTCTCTCTCTCCCGTTCATTTCCGCTGCACTTCTCACATGTGAATATATGTCAAAGGAGTTTGCTGTTTTTTTGGCCTCACGTGGCATTCATCATCAGTGCACAGTACCTTACACTCCTCAATAGAATCCCGTGGCTGAGATAAAGAATAGATCATTGATGGACATGGCCAGGTGTATGTTGAAAGGCAAGTACTTGCCTAACAAGTTGTGGTTGGATGTCGTTATGATTACATTTTGAACATACGTCCCACAAAGGCTTTGAAGAGCATCACACCTTATGAGGCTTGGACAGGTCATAAGCCCATGATTTCTCACCTAAGGATTTTTAGATGCTTGGCATATGCCCATGTGCCTTCTTAGACATGCACCAAGTTGGATGAAAAAGCTGTCAAATGCATTTTTATTGGGTATAGCTGAGAGAGCAAGCGCTATAAGCTCTACTAGCCCCGCATGGGCAAGTGTTTTGTTAGTAGGGATGTTGTATTTGATGAATCCTCCACTATGCCTTTGCGCGACTATCAAAAACAGCCTGTTGTTGATGCCCGAGATCTCTTTGACAGCTTGATGCCTTCGTTCCCGTTAGATGCTCCTGATGATATCACATCTGAGGTTGCTCCTCCTACATGTGTTGGTCATTTGCAGCTACATGTGCAGCATGATATTCAGCCCCATCTACAGCTTGATATGCCTCAGCTTGATCGAGATATTGTGCACAGGGCTCTTGACCAAGAGAGAGCTTGAGGCTGAGGTTGGAAAGTACGCCTTCAGAAATTATAGCCAGATGGAACAAGGCAGTGGGTTTGAAGCCTTCACTTGCATAGTCTAGCAATTGACCAAGGGGCTTTCTAATTTCGCAATTTATAATACATAGATCTACTTCAATTTGCAGCTGGATATATGCCTGTATAGCTGTTGCTTGAGCATTCGGAGTTTACAGTTCATACTTGGAGGTTCGAATTTTCTAGTCGTAAATACAGTTTCAAGTGTTTTTTATTTTTTAATTTAAAAAATCGATAAATGTCACGCCTAGTGGCCCACACATTATCAGATAGGATTGCTTTACTAGAGGATGCCTTCCAACAGATTCCGGCTCAGCAATTGCAAGCAAACTTAGGGCAGTCCGAGCTTAGAAAAATGGTTCATAGTATGTCTACTAGACCATCTCGTCAGGAAAAAAAAAAGCTCCAATGGAGCCTGAAACAAATGTTCATACGATCGAGCATAGGAGGGGTAAGATACCTAATTTTGCAAATTATAGGCCAAAAAAGTATTCTGGTCGAATGATTGACTGCAGCTTTGATGCCATAGAAACCTGGTTGCACAAATGGGAAGAGGCTTTTGCCATTTGTGAAATCAGGAATGACATGAAGAAAATCCGCGAGGCCACCCATATGTTTAATGAGGCAACGGATAGATGGTGGATAAAACAGCAAAGAGATGAAGTGGCATCCACTACTTGTGATGTGTTGAAGAAAGAATTTAGGAACCACTTCTTACCTCCTTACGAAGCATCCCGAGCTTGGGACTAGTACAGAAATCTTCGTCAGAGAAATTTGTTAGTGGCTAAATATACTGATAAATTTAGAGAATGTGTAGTGAACGCTTATGAAACTCTTCCTCAGTCGGTATAGGTAAAGGATTTTATTTTCAAATTCAATGATAGAATCAAGATGGAGGTTCGGGCTAAGTATGCGAACACTCTAGATGAAGCAATTGCCATAGACTTGAACTATGAGGATGCCAAAGGTAACATATCAAGTGGGTTTGTGCAGGCTGGGACTTAGTATGAGTACTTGAAGAAAAGTGGATTTAAGAAGAAATGGGTTAGTAAAGGTAGTGTCTCACAGCCTAGTGGCCAAGCCAGGCAGGCAAAGACTCCTTCTAAACCAAGTACTGCCATTGGGGTGAAAAGAAAAGTAAGTATGCCCTTCACCGTGTGGCGAGAGGACAGTATATGCTGCGAGAAAGGGCAAAACCCCAGGTGACTTTATTTTTCTGATTCCCAATGGCAGCTCGGGTTGGTCGAAATCTTCTTTTACTCCAGAGCAAAAAGAGAAAGCTAGGAGAGAAGGCTTGTGTTTTGGATGCCTTTAGCCTCATTAGTGGAAAGATTATCCATAGAACAAGGATCATTGGATGACTGAGAAGCTCGTAAAGAGGTTGAAATGAAAGACTAGTCCATTTGACTATGCATATATGGTCAGGATGGCAGATGGAAGTTCAACAGCAAAGGGCTATCCAGTTGGAACTTTGAATTTAGGACTATGCAGAGAAGCTGGATTTTGAAATAACCAGGCTTGCTTACGTAGATATAGCCTTGGGAAAGGTTTGGCATTCTTAGAAGAATCCAGCCATTGATTGGAAAAAACACATTTATTAGTTCAAGATGAATGATGTGCAGTAGCACAGTTTTCTTTTTATTTACATACAGATTGGCTTAGTATTGTATACTATTCTTAAGAGTTCACGATGCTCAGTAATACTTTTTCTGAAAACAAGAATATCGTCAATGAAATGTACTACAAACTTCCCAATATACGGGAGCAGGAAATCGTTCATAAGCATGACGAATGTAGCTAGAGCATTGGTAAGTCCAAAGGGCATTACCAAAAACTCATAATGACCAAACCTACTTCTAAAAGCGGTTTTATGCACATCCTCGGCTCTAATGCGGATCTGATGGTAGCCACACTTAAGTACTATCATGCTGAAAGTTATGGCTCCATGTAATGCATCTAGCAAGTCGTCGATCTGAGCCAACGGATACTTGTGCTTAACAGTGATATTATTCAGCGCTCTGTAATCTATAAAGAGACGAAAAGTATTGTCTTTCTTTTCATTCAATACCAGTGGTGAAGCAAAAGGTGAGAAACTGGGCTAAATCAGCCACAGCTTGAGGTATTCCTCTAGTTGCCTTCGCACCTCAGCTTCTTCAGTAAAACTTAACCTATAGGGAGGCCTATTTACAAGTTCTGCCCATGGGATTAGTTCAATCTTGTGCTGAACATTCCGCTCTGGAGGTAAACCATAAGGCAGCTCATCCCTAAAATAGTTAGAGAACTCCTCTGCAATTTGATCAGTCAACTTGGCCATCTCCCCATCTTGGGTAACATCAGTGATAATCGATGAACCATCAATCGACTCTACCAATGTAGTAAAAGAAACAAAAGCTCTTCTTGAGTTTTTCAAACTTCCATTACGGAAACTAACGGTCCCTGATGTAAATCTTTTTCACCCTGCAAGACATGTGCATGATAAGACTTGAATATTTAGGATTCATTATTACTCACGAGGGAGTGGAAATGGATTTAAAAAAAGTGGTTGTGATACTAACTTGGCCTATCCCTCAGGTTTGACCGCTTTGCGATCATTGTTGGGATTTGTCCAATTTTATCGAAGGCATATCAAAGGATATTCCGAGATAGTATCGACATTGACTGATCTAAACTTAGATAAAGTACCTTTTATATCGGGATAGAACCAACAAGAAAGTTTTAACGCCATAAAACAAGCTATGGTCTTAGGAATGGTGCTAAAAATAGTTGATCCCCAAAAACCGTTTTTCATACATACGGATGCAAGTGGCGTTGCGGTAGGAGCAGTTTTCCTCTAAGGAGTTTCACAGTATTAGTGCTCTAATGACTGAAATTAGAGAAACTCAGACTAAGGCTTATGTGCTTAAACCTAGGGAAAAGGATGACCTGCATCCAGAAAAGGCCAAATTTATGCAAGATATACCATAGCGAATGGTATGCTGAAACGAAATGGCAAGGTAGTAGTACCTAACTAGAATGATATAAGACAGAGAGTCATTCAACAGTGCCATGATAGCCGTGTGTGAGACATCCAAATGTCGAGAAGACATGATCTTGTAAAGTGAGATTTCTTTCGGCTAAAATTGAAAAAGCATATTGATGAATATGTTACATATTGTTTTTCATGTCAAGCGAGTAAGGCAGAGTGGGTGAAGCCCAGGTACTTGGCCTTTTACAGCACTTGGAAATACCACTAGGTAGGTGGGCAAGCATTTCTATGGAATCTATAGTTGGTCTGCCTACGACACAAGGTGGATATGATTCTATCCTTGTGGTGGTTGATGGTCTTACCAGGATGGCTCACTTCATTCCGACTACGGAGTCTATTAGCTCCCCGCAAGTGGCAGATTTGTTTATTAAACATATATTTCGTCTGCATGGACTACCAAGATCCATAGTGTCAAACGGAGATGTTAAAATTACCAGTCATTATTGTTTGAGGCACTAAGGGCTGACTTGGGAATGAGTAGTGGGGATCATCTTGAAACAGATGGTTGGATGGAAATAGTCAATCAGACTTTAGAGGATATGCTTAGAGCATATGTATCATTGAGTCCACATACGTGGGACAAGTCGTTGCCACTACAGAATTTGCTACAATGATAGAAAACATTCCTCTACAGGAATGAGTCCGTTCGAGCTGAACTATGGTTATAGACCAGCAAATCCAACCATAGTTGGAGTACCTCAGAATGTACCCAGCGTCGCGAACTATGTTGTTTAGATGTGGGAGATGCTAGCACTTGTGAGAGCTAACATCGGCCAAGCTATGGATAGAGCTAAGGCGTATGTGGATGAAAATAGATCTGTTAGAGAATTTAGGGACGTTTTTTTCAGAATTCCTTCACACCTTGACTACAAGAGAGTGTGCTAAGTAAAGTTATCACCCCTATATTGTGGGCCATGGTTAATTTCTTAAAAAAATAGGCAAGATAGCCTATAAGTTGGAATTACCACAGGGTTGTAAGGTGCACCTAGTGTTTTATGTTTCTTGTTTAAAGAAGTTTTTACACCCATGTGACTCACTAATCGATGGTGTTGTGTTGTTTCAAGAGATAGAGGATAATGCAGGGCGTAAACCAACAAGAATCCTGGACCGAGGAACAATGCAAGTACGCAATCGTAAGATACCTGGTTGCATTGCATGGTCTATCTCTATCTGAGGCTACTTGGGAATCCGTGTACTAGATGCAGAGAGCCTTCCCAGATTCTATCATCAAGGACGCTGATATTTGAATAGGGAAGGAATGTTATGCTCAAGCCGAGATAACATGAACTTGGAAGGGTCGGTGGACACTTTATTTTAGAGGACAAACTTTCATATTAGATGTTATTGTGCTTTAAATATACGGTTAAAGGAATCAATGTCAAGGTCTTCGGTGTGGGTGATATGGCATAGACTAGACGAATTTAAGGTCGAGGATCCGTGTGCAATTGACTGTGTTATTTGCCATGCAATTAGTGTTTATCCCAAGAGAGGGGTAAAAGGGTGCATGCTAGGGGGTTACACATGGCATCCAGATTCGTCTAGGGAGATAAGAGCTCTGCAAAGGCTTGCTGAAATAAAATCACGTTTGAATTTGTTGCGCTTGCTTTTGACGGGTGGATATTCTTAATGCCATAATCGTGATTTGGTTAATTAAGTAGTTTTTACGTTTCATGTCTTGCCTTGTTGTCGTGTTGTCTTACTGGTCCATACTGCCCTCATGTCGTCGATCTCCTCATCCTGTATCCCGACATGTTCAAGGCCAGACTCGAATGCATAGAAATCTGTGACGTGTCGCTGAGCTCGATCCATCACAATCCCCTGTTGAGTCGCCCTTTCGCCCTCTTTGATTTGACGAAGGAGGGTCTCTCTATGACGTCTCATCTCCATTAAGTAAAGACCAATGCAGACGTGGTCCTGGAGTGAATGAATCTGGAGAGAGGTCCGATCCAAGCCCCTCCTGGAAAAGGCCGTGATAGCGTCCTCAGATCTCATAGTAAACTGGGCAGATACATAAGAAGTGCTCCTCTGTCTCTACCTCACCCAATGTGCATAATCTGCAGATCCTCTGCTCCCTAGGTGTGCCTACAGCTCTTCATGTCTCAATCCTCAGCTAATGGGATGAGAATCGCATCTAGGCATGTGATACTCGCCTGTCCTCCAAATACTGGGGTCTGATGATCACTCCGTCCTTTGATACTCCCAAGAAGTGGTCGTGATAAAATCTGGTCTTGGTGGGGAAATCTTGGTCTCCTCCCCATGTCCGTGATGTATAGAGCTGAAGCAGGTCTAACTGCATGATATGGTTGATCTCATCCCGTGGGACAAGAGGATTAGGGGTGTCCAAGCTATACTGGAAGAGGGGGAGACGATCCATCTGAATTCCATGTCTATGAAACCATTTTGAGATGCGTGTACCAGGCCATGCTGGCACCACTCTCAACCAGTCGCATAGATGACTCTAGTGCCACTCTAAGTAGCCTCTCTCTAGGTAAAGCCCAGGCTCTATGAAGATAGTTAACTGCTTGGAAGATGGCATCGATCTCAAGCAGCATCATGGTGAACTCTACCTGCATGATCTGGTGGGGGACCGAGGGCTTGCTTCGAATCATCTTGGATCCGATGGTCACCTGTAGTCTCTCAAAGCGTCGCCATTCAGTCACACTGTCAGATCACATCCTCGGAAAGGTGCCACGTACATGGTTGTGGGCCTCACTAATATGTCAAATAGCCATCCCTTCATCAAGGGGTCCTAAAAATGCGCCTGAAAACACTGTTGCTCCAGTTGGGCCAAAGCTCCATGCCCTCACGTAAGGCGTGCCCGGGTTGCATGGATCATCATGAAGATTGGTCCTGTAAAGACTTCCCCTAGATATGTGTAAGATTGTACAATCTCCACTGACTCTCCTCTATAGGTGAAACTATGCTGACAAAGTACTGGCCGGAGGTATTGAAGATCATAACCTTGGTTTTTACCAAGATCAACCGTCAAATCCCTCTCTCTATAGAACACCTCTAGGGCATGTAGGTGTTTATGTAACCCTGCTGTTGTGCATACAATAGGATCTATATCATCAGGTCAGCGTCGAGATCCTTCGCCTGCTAGGCGGTCAATAAAGGTCGTGATCTCATCAATATTAGCCCAAATAAAGGTGGTGAGAGAGGGCATCCCTACTTCACCCCTATCGTACTCTCGGTCCAGTCTGACAGGCCTCTAGGAGCACGTACTCTCCCTCTGAATGACTCACACAAGTTCATCACCCCCCAAATCATAACAGTTGGGATCTGCATCTCTTGTAGTCGTTTGATCATGCGCGCTCGTGGAACAGTGTCGAAAGCCTTTCGAAAGTCCACCAAACATGCGTAGACTTTTTGGGACCATGAGCGTGCTTCCTTAACGATTGCCCGTAAGATGAAGATATAATCCAAAGTGGAGTGCTGTCTCCTTAAACCGGCCTGTCCCAATGCCTGTTACCCATGCATCTCTGTATAGGAGCTGATCTCTCTCTCTCTTAGAGGGGGGGGGGCATGGGGTGTTGGAGAGGGGGGGAGGGGAGTACTAACCCATAGATCTTAGCTAGGGTGTGACCAATTATGAGAGTGCGATAATTTCGTGTATCCATGGGATCTCCTGCTTTGTGTATTGGCACGATGGTAGTAGTACTCCAAGGAGGGAAACCATGACATACTTCATGATTGAACATTTGTGCTAAGCTCGGGGCCAGCCCATGTGCAAAGTTCTCAGGCTCCATAACCGGAGAGCACTGGACCATGAGGGCTTACAGGCTAGGGAAGAGCAGACATATTAGGTGGTATCTGAGTGGGGACAGCATAGGCATAAGTGTGCCATAACTCTGGCTCTGTATTAGGAATAGGTGGTTTCCTCTCAGATAAGTGCCCCCATGCAAAAGTTGGGTCCCCTCCACGAAACAATCGGATCACCTCATCCATCCTATGTAGAGGAAAGCTCGCCTTTTACATCGCGTCAATCGTTGAGAGAGAGAGAGAGAGAGAGAGAGAGAGAGAGAGAGAGAGAGAAATATATATTAACGTCCGCGGGAGGCCTCGCGGGCCTATGGGACAAAAGTACGGAAACAAAGTAAACTCATACAAGCCACTGTGGGCTGGAGCGAAGGGCTCGCTAAGGCCCTCGGTGAGTACTAGAAAACACATAAACTGAAATACTAATGTAGTACATCATATCAAGTCAGGACAAAAAAGCCAAATAGTGTGTAACATGAGTGAGGCATTTCAGGCGCTCAGGGGTAATGCTCCAAGAACATGATCTGGCTCCCTGTATCCAGGAGAGAGAGAGAGAGAGAGAGAGAGAGAGAGAGAGAGAGAGAGATTGGCGTCTATCTTCTCCATTTTGTTGAGCTAAGCCATGAATTGGCGCAATGCTTCCCCCTCTAGAGGCAACATACCCATCTCAGCCAGTAGGATTGGATAGGGTGTCTATGTCTTAACCCCCAACTCCCCTATCAGGAAACGTTTATGTATAGTTTCTATTCTTTCCAAGTATGTTCTAGACAGCCCTGGTGCCCAAGCAGGGCATCCGTAGAGGATTACTGTCTGCACAAGCATGGTCTACATACACTTTCTCATTTCCCAATTCCACATGTGTGCCTTCCTGCATTTGTTTTGGAAGCTATATCGAGCTCTCGAACCTCTACTTGTTTGTTGCGTGTCTCGATGACATTACATTTAATTTGTCTATATTGACTTGTATCCCTGAGTGTTTGCAGAAAAAATCTTTCAGTGCATCTAAATGTGCTTGCAGCTCTCCTTATTCTTTGCGAAGAATACTGCGTCACCTGCATAGATAAGCATTCACAAAGCATATCCTGCAATCTGAACCCCCTTCTTGCTGTTCATTCTCATCCACTCCTCAACTCATCGATAAAAAGACCTAATAGTGTCGGAGAGAAGGGGCAGCCTTGTTTAACCCCTATGTCACTTCTTATTACAGCTTCCCCTTGAAGCTTGACCTGTCCACTAGCGGCTGTGCTAACTCAGCTAGCACCTTCTCATAGAGACGGTATGTGGCTTCTCTGAGTTTTTGAGGAACTTTAAGCTTTTCCATTCTTTCCCATAACCTCTTAGGCTGGTTACACACCAAACCCACACCCGCCCAGATACATATATTTTGGTGACGGGCGGAGCGGGGTTATATATGCATCGCCATGTCCCGATGGATGAATTGTCCAACTGCGTGGTTGGAGGTAATGCATTCTATCCCCACCAAACCCATCGCATTAAATTTTGGGAGTAAAGAAATCCTCTGTCCGGGCACTCCCTTATGTGTGCCTTTGTATTCCAGATTGATGTTTTAATGAATCCTTGAATTTTTGGGGATGTGTTCCCCTCATGCTCCCATGTCTCCAAAATTATAAATATGTCTATTCCCTCTTCCTGTGCGATGACCTTGTCCATGGTCCAGCCTCCGAAGTTCCATACTTTGATCCTGATGGTCTCAAATCCTTGTGCTGGTTTCCGTCCCCCCTTGTTTTTTTCTATAATAACAGCCTTGCTATCTTTCATGTATGCATGCTTCCCTTCCTTTTTTGCCTTCCTTTTTTCCATCTCCTTGAGCTTTTGGGCATATTGACTCTGTGTCAAGTCCTCATTAATCTAGATGGAATGTCCCTTCAAGTGATGCTTGTGGTTAAGCACTTTGAGGCGGGATTGATTATCTTGAGAGGGAGAGAGAGAAAGAAAGAAAGAAAGAAAGAAACTATTATTATCGTCCTCTGGGGGCCTGAAATCGACTTATGGGACCCAATGGAATGTTACAAAAAGTCTCCTTCTTTGAAGAAGGGTGGAGTGGACAGCTAGCATGTTGCTACCTGTGTAATACATTGGTCACGGTATGCAAGGACCTTGGTAATGTAATTGCCCAAGGCTGCGAGGTGAGGATGGGAAAGCAAGCTCTCCAAACTGTTGTGATGCTGCGTGACATTGCTGAAATCTTCTCTTAGATGCTCATATCGCGGACATGTCAAAAGAACATGTGCCTCATTTTCCACTTCATCTAAGTTGCATAGCTGGTAGAGTCTTTGTTCCCTTGATACTCCTTCCCATGCTTTTTTCTCCACTTCTAGGGAGTGTGATCGAGTTTGGATGATTGCGATGCTTCTTCTTGCCCTGAGAGAGATAGGTGTGCATATATATTTGTGTGCTTTGGGGGGCGAGGAGAGAGGGGGGGAGAAAGAAAGAAAGAAAGTCATATTAACGTCCGCGGGGAGCGTCACGTGCCTATGGGACAAAAAGCAACATGTCAAAATGACTTATAGGATTTGGATAAACCAGAGAGTCGAGGAGCTCGAGATTATTATAGCATACATCTAAATACTAATCCTATCATAAAGGGCCTTCATTACATCACTTTAAGACTTAGAGAGAGAGAAAGAAAGAAAGAAAGAAAGAAAGTTTATTATAGTGTACGGAAGACTGATGGGTCTATCAGACTGGTAGAACACTTGATACAATAAGCAGAAATGGTGGAGCTACCAAAGGAGCAGCATCACCCATGCTGAATGCTAAGTCCTAAGTAGTACATAGTCATATCATCAATAAAATGACATCATCATCATCATCATCACAACCTTGATCATCATGTCGATCAATCCACGCCACTAGGCCATGTAGGCTCTGGCTAGTACAATGCGGCCTCACAGTGTGTAAATGTCAAGGGGAGCTTGAGAGGAATCAAGGTCCTATTGATGCGTAGCTAGTGATGGAGCGTTGGTGACTGTTTGTGGGCGTTGTACGTATTGATCTCTTGGTAGTGGCTCTGCTCCTAACCAAGGCTATTGTAACACCTATGGGTAGTGGCTCATCTCTGGGTAGTGGCTCTGCTCCTAACCAAGGCTATTGTAACACCTATGGGTTGTGTCTTGGGTTTGAACAAGGATGGGAGGTCTCCCAATGTGATCTGCATGTTTGTCCATTGTCGAGTATGGTGTGCCTCAGGCTCTGAGTCCCTATTGTGTTTGCAACCGGTGACTGTGTGGTCCGTATGATCCGAGTGGAAGAACTCCGTGATCCTGCTTTGAGAAGAGTCAGGCAGTGTGTCTGAGGCCTGCCTTTGTATCCTGAGTAGTGCTCTCTTTGTTGAACTGCCTCATGAATGAAGGCAGCGAGGAACTCCTGGTCTAGATATGAAAGGAGTCTGGAGAGGGGCCCAAAGTTGTCTCTAAAGAGACAATGATAACGACCATGGATCTCGTAGTACACGGGGCATCAAAGTGCGAAGTGCTTCTTTGAGTCAACCTCCTGCCGATCTCATAGCGTACATAGGCGGCACTCCTTGGGTATCCCCTTAGCTTGTTCGCTCTCGATATGGAGTCGGTGTGATGATACTCGAAACTGCTCAATAGAGATCCTCAATGAGTGTGGTAAGTGAATCCAAGTGTACTCTGGCGGGACGATGAAGCCCTCCTCAGAGATGCAAAGGCAATGGTCTTTGTAGAAGATGAACTTTGGAAGCTCTCTCGGCTCCAACCAGGTCCTGAATGTGTATAGTTGTAAGAGATCCTCTTGAATGACTTGGTTGACCTTGTGGTACCCAAGTGGGATAGATGGGACGTTTAGGCTATATTGGAAGGGGGGTAATCTATCCATGTGGAGCCCAAATCGCTTGAACCACTTGCGTGTCTGTGCATACCTACCTCTCTTGTCCCCTTCATCAGCAACACTCATGGACGAAGCTAGAGCGCTCAGCTAGCCAGGGCAGCCTATGTCTTCCCGATGTGCAGTCTGGATACTGTCTGACACGATGCAGATAAGTAATGGTATGAAATGCTGCATCTAGCTATAGTGGAGAAGCGCCAAACTTGGCTTGAATGATATGATGTGGCATCGATGGTTTCCCCCAGATCATTCGTGAGAGCAGGAGAATCTATAGTTGCTCTACTTGAGCCCACTTTGTGTTTGAGAGGTCCGGTCCCCAACAAGGGCTACCATACATGTCGGCTGGTCGAAACCAAGGAGTCAAAGAGAAGAGCCTTGGTCCAAGGGTCTTGAAAGTGTGAGTGGAAGCAATGTCTCTCCAATCGGGTCAGTGAGGATATCCCCGGCTCAGTGGGGTTTGCATTGCCGGTCTCATCGTGAAATTCAGGCCAGAGACAACACCCAAGTAAGTATATAGGGAGACGATCTCAACTGGGGATCTGTCAAATGTGAATTGCTCCCTATGCATAGCTGCTTAAGATGTGTTGAAGATCATAACCTTGGTTTTGCCAAGGTTGACCTTCAAATCATGTGACTCACAAAAGGCTTGCAAATGCATCCAAATGTCTCAGGAGGCCCTTGGAGGAGGAGGACATTAGTACCACATCATCGGCATATAAGAGGATCTGAATTAGGTTACTGGCGAGGGAGCACCCAGCCCCCCCAAGTGCTCTCCCATGAAGCTTTCGAGCTCATCTATGTAGAGGCCAAACAAGGTTGGTGATAACGGACAACCTTGTTTGACTCCAATGGTACTCATAATCTCCTCTGTCCACCCAGCACTTGTTCGAACTCGGCCTGAGACTCCCTCATAAAGCGCCATAAGTGCCCAGATGATCTCTTGGTCATACCCTAGCTCTTGTAGGCGCCTAATGAGGCGGGCTTGTGGGACCGTGTCAAAGGCTTTGCGAAAATCTACAATGCAAGAGTACACCCTTTGCTTCCGTGATCTGGCCTCCTCTGTGACAGTCCTAGAGTGTGAGTATGTGATCCATAGTTCCGTCGGAATCGTGCTTGCCCCTCTGCCTTGAGTCCTTGCATCTCTGCAAACCAGCTGACCTCTATGTCAAGTACAGATGCAGAGATCTTGGACATGACATGCCCAATCATAATGGTCGTGTAGTTTTTTGGGCTCATGGGATCCCCAACCTTGTGAATAGGAGTGATAGTGTTAAGGGTCCAGACGTGTGGGAAGCCAAGGCAAACTGCGTCATTAAATAGCTTTGCTAAGATCGGGGCTAGGATGTTAATTCCATATGCCATAAACTCAGTACATAATCCCTTGTGATCTTTCGCTCGGCCATTGTGGAGCTTCAATGCCACATCCTTGACACCTCCTCTGGTAAACAGAGTGCAAGTGGTGGGGCAGGGTGAGTGCGAGAGGTCAGGGGCTGGTGAGGAACATCATAGAGGCTGCGTGCATGTGTGCGCCAAACTTGGGTGTTGGTGAGAGGAGGTGGTGATTTCCGCTCAAGGAACTTGCGCCAAAACTCTATGGAGTTGTTGCTGAACAAAATGTTAACTAACTCCTCATTTCAGCGGGCAAATGCATGCTTCCTCTGGCGTATTAGACGACGATACTTGTGTATCGTGTCTGGTTCACTCGGAAGGCTATGTTTAGCCTCAAGTCTGAAGTATGCAAAGAGCCTTACATTCCTGATCGTACCAACTATTGCACACAGAGAGAGAGAGAGAGAGAGAGAGAGAGAGAGAGAGAGAGAGAGAGAGAGAGAGAGAAGAAGAAGAAGAAGAAGAAGAAGAAGAAGAAGAAGAAGAAGAAGAAGAATATATTATCGTCCTCTGAAGACCAAAAAATCGGCCTATGGGACCTGAGCAATACAAAATCCTCGTACACAAAGACTCCTCCCTTGGAGGGGAGGGTATTAAGAGAAACTACCTTTATGTCTTAGGTGAGTTCCTGTGCTTGAAAAGCTTATAGACAAACGTTCCTAAAGCTGGGGGTGACCCGCTATGTAGCATATCAGCCGGTCTGTTATGTCCCTCGAGAAGAGAGCTAAATGCTTTCCGGATGTGAGTATAGTAAGGGCATATCATTACCATGTGTTCTTCAGTTTCTGCCATTCCCTGGTCACATAATTGGCATATTCTGCTCTCTTTTGGCATATCTTTCCATCCTCCTATTTCAATCTGCAGCTGGTGTGATCGGGTGCGAAGTGAGGCCAAAGCTCTTCGCTTATGTATTGCCATAGGTGTGCAAATGTACTTCTGCGTGGCTGTTTCTCTTCCTGTATAAGTAGCCCAATATTCGGGGTTAATAAATGTACGGTAGTACTCAAACTTATCTATGTTTTCAGCTGTTTGCCATTTCCTGTGTAGTGCATTCAGCAGGTCATGATGAAAGGCATCCTCATCTACCTCCTCTGGAGAGTAGCCCAAGTACCTCTCTACCTCCCATTTTTGGAACCCATTTTTTAAATCTAGTGCCCATCCAGATGCCAAAATCTTACCCTTATTCGTCTTTTGGGACTTTTGACTTTCTACCCATGCCCTCTTTGGCAGCCTTTCATTATTCATGCGCTTGACCTTTGTGATCTATCTGAGTACTCTCTTCAAGGCATGCAACTCTATGGGTATGCATCCTGTCTCTAGGAGTAGGAGAGAGTAGGGTGTGGTAGCCTTGATGCCAAGGTGTCTTCTAATGAAAGATTTCTGCATTTTTTCTACATCATTCCATTTTGATGATGGTATACTCCCCCCCCACACCTCTACCCCATAGAGCACTGTTTGTACCACATATGCCCCAAAAATCATGTTTCGTACTTGCCACCTTCTTGTGTTGGTATTGCTGCAGTCATTTTCAAATTGATAATACTTTCCCCATCCTGCATCAATTCTCCGTTGCACACAGCTGCTCCATTTGTTATTGGCTGGAATTTCAATGCCTAAGTATTTGAATGAGTGCACTATATCAACAAGTTGACCCATATATGAGATTGAAGGGGGATTACTTGGCTGTATAGTCTTGACTATCATGAGTTTAGTTTTGGAAACATTCACAGCCAGCCCACTTTCCGAACAGAACATGCTGAGGATATCCATCATTTGTTGCATCTTATCCTCACTATTAGTGAAAACAACCACATCATCCGCATAAAGAAGCAAGTGAATCTCAAAATTTGCTAGGTAGAGGCTGTGCAACCCTCTTTTACCTGCTTTTGTGTGCATCAGTTCCTCAAGTCTATCAATGCATAAACCAAACAAGGTGGGTGAGAGTGGGCATCCTTGTTTGACCCCCATATTGCTATAAAATTCTTGTGACATCCCATCCTTACATTTTAATTGACATTTTACTTTCTCATAAAGTCTAAAGACAGCAAACCTTATTTCCTGAGGCACTTCTATGCATTCCATTCTCTCCCATAGCACATCCCTAGGCACCGTATCGAATGCCTTCTTAAAATCAATGAAGCAACAAAAGAGTGCCTTCCCCTTAAGGCAGCTGTCCTCCATCAACACTCGGAGAGTAACTAGATGATCCACAGTGGAGTGTTTGGGCCTGAAACCCGCTTGTCCCATTGCCCTCTTCCTTTCTTTCTCTGCCCAAGCACTCAGCTTTGCCTCTACTATTGTACTATATAGCTTGGCTAGATCCAGTTCTCTTGCCAATCGGTTGGGAAACCATACACGAATGCTTGGTTTAGTGCCATTACTATGTGCCTTTGCGTGTGTTCATTGGACCACTTAATGAGTTTTGCTGTGAGGTGTATAGTGTCTGCTGCCTTCCCATTTGCCATTTTCTTTAGGCCATCTTGCACATCTTCCAATGAGAAAATACCTTGAGTATTACCACTGAGAGACATGCTCGCCATGGGCCGAGCCTTGGGATGCATGTAGAGTTGTTGAACATACTCAAGCATCTATATTTCTGTAAAATCTCCCATGATATCATTTGGCCTTTGTTTAACTCCTTTCCATGCTCTTCTAGGGTTCTTGACAAAATCAATTGCATCTAACCATTCCTTTTTCTCAATATAAACACGCCTCTTTTTACGTGTGAGAGCATGGAACTGCTTCTCGGCTGCTCTTCTTTCATCCCCCATTGGAATCTTCTTTAGTGCACTCCTAAGTGCCTTGCATTCAGCATCAAACCAGTCATTACATGGCAGCCCTTTCTTACGCTCTATATTAAGCTCTACATAGAGTGGTATGTGATCCGAATCAAGAGATTTCGGGCCAAGTGAGAAATTGTGTATAAGATTGCAAGCTTCCAGATGAATAAATGCAAAGTCAATTACACTAGCCCCCCCACTAGCAGGGAAACAAGTAGGGGAATTAGATTTTGGGAAAAGGGCTGTGCCATTTACCACCACCATGTGCATACCATTCATCAAATGCTCCAATGCTGTACCATGTGCATTCACCACTTTATCCTTCGAGCATCTACACCAGCTGGGGTCAATGTCTATCTCATGCTCCTTTATGTATTCTTGCTGTGTGGGATATTGAAATTGTGAGTCTCCTATGCGTGCATTTAGGTCCCCAATAAGCATAACATTTCCTTGTTTGCTGAACATAGCAATATCTAAGCATAGGTCCCCAAATGGCTGGGATGGATCAATCTCATGCCTCTGGTAGAAGGGGGATTCTCTATGAGGAATGTAGCATCCTGCAATATACAATGGCAAAGGGCTTCCTTTTACCATAACCCATATGTAGCGCTTATGGATGTCATCTTTGACCATAGAGATCTTGTCGTGTATATGGTCTTTGTATATGCATGCTACCCCTCCCTGCCCCGTAGGCATGATTGCTTTTGCCAGACGGAGTGCACCAAATAGCCATCCATTTTAGGAATCCTGCGTATATCCCTTTCCCAAGTCTCTGCAAGAAAGATAATGTTTGCATCATGTAACACTTCATTCAGACCAGCTCCTTTATGCCAAGGAAAGCCTCTACAATTCCAAAACATGACTTTCAGCTTCTTCTTGGTCCCATAGGCCTCGCGTTCCTATTGAGCTTGTTCAGCTCCTTGCTCTCTTTTTTTGACTCGGGTCTCATACATACGTCTCCTTTCTTCTTGGAGAGAGAGAGAGAGAGAGAGAGAGAGAGAGAGAGAGTCTATTAACGTCCACGGGAGACCAAGAGGTCTATGGGACATCGTGAAAACTAACCAGTACATCAGCTTAGGGAGGGCACAGGGCAGCTCCCAAGGAGTGGAAAGGCAGCTCCATTTTATTTTAAGTACCTACGTGATAATCTAGATAAAACATACGTAGATATAGCTGGCCATACATCAGTTTCAGACTGAGAGTCTTTTGGTTGTGATTTAAACTCTTTAATGAGTGCTACTCCTTCACGATAGACTGCCCATTTACCGTCCTTTCTTGCAGCCCGAACCTTTACTAATTCCTTTGCCTTATCCTTCAGTTGAGCTCTTGTGAGTTCTTCGGCAATCCATATCTTAGTCCCTTTCAGCTTATGAGATTGTCGTAGAACTTTTATACGTAGGTCTCGTGAGTTGAATGTAATGATGGCATGACCATTACACCTACCGATCTGGACTGCTCAAGCTTCACCATCATCATCAGGATTGTCAGGAGAGAGAGAGAGAGAGAGAGAGAGAGAGAGAGAGAGAGAGTCTATTAATGTCCAGAGAGAGAGAGAGAGAGAGAGAGTCTATTAATGTCCACGGGAGACCAAGAGGTCTATGGGACATCGTGAAAACTAACTAATACATCAGCTTAGGGAGGGCACAGGGCAGCTCCCAAGGAGTGCAAAGGCAGCTCCATTTTATTTAAAGTACCTACGTGAATCTAGATAAAACATACGTAGATATAGCTGGCCATACATCAGTTTAAGATTGGGAGTCTTTTGGTTGTGATTTAAACTCTTTAATGAGTGCTACTCCTTCATGATAGATTGCCCATTTATTGTCCTTCCTCGCAGCCCGAACCTTTACTAATTCCTTTGCTATAGCTATCCTTCAATTGAGCTCTTGTGAGTTCTTCGGCAATCCATATCTTAGTCCCTGTCAGCTTATGAGATTGTCGTAGTACTTTTATACGTAGGTCTTGTGAGTTGAATGTAATGATGGCATGACCATTACACCCACCAATCTGGACTGCTCGAGCTTCACCATCATCATCAGGATTGTCAGGCTTGTCATCTGCGTTAGCTATCCAATCAATAGTAGGCATGGATGTGCAAAGGTATACTGAATGATTCCTCTTCTTTATACCATTAATCTCGAATCCCCCCAATTCTGATTTTCAAAGCATTATCCATTCTAGATGCATGTTCTTTAATCTCTTCCTGAATATCAGTTGTTGACCTTTGCATCAATCTCCACAATCACTTCTTGCCTGGCTGTCTGGACTTTTGTTTGAACTCTGTAGAGACTAGTTGGGGGGTAGGGGGGGAAGTCTTACATGACTTTAGAACCTCGTCAATGACTTCCTTCTTACTAGGTCCTTCCAAAACTTGAATTCTAGTTATGGCATCCGCCAGTTGCATCTTCAGCTCTCTCACATGATCCTGTAGGAAGCAAATCTGTTCATGATATCCAATAATGGGTCGGTCAAAAAGACCACCTCGGTCATAGATATGCATGCATACGGAAGGCGACCTGGCTGCAACTGTGGCGTATCGGGCTCTGCCATTGGAGGTTGCTGGAGTAGAGGGTGATTTTAAAGAGGAGGGTAGGCTAGGCCATTCTTTGCTGGCCGTATCTCGTGTTATCCCTTGGCTGAGCTAACCTCCTAGTTGAGATGGGGGTTCAGCCCATCATCTTTGGGGTCTTGGAAAGCTTTCTGTAGGCTTCTAGAGGAGACCAAGTCTCAGTTGACAGGACATCTCAGAGGGAGTGCAGGGAGGATCTTGCAGATTGAGGCAGCCCTTCCAGAGGAGTGGGTAGACACATATGATATGCCACTCACTTGCTCCACTTGGGCAGGTACTTTTACGAGAGGTAGTGTTCCGCTTCAGGTTTTGGCCTTTTGAGATGCACAGGAGGATGCTTTAGTTTTTATTGTGCAGGATGGTGGCAGATTGCTCAGATCCACAGAGGACATCTTGCTTGAGTCTGCTTTTCAGCCTATCAGGGTTGTAGGTCTTTTGGTACAGGGATCAGATGCAGAGTGGTTCCTTGACCCAAACCCCCGGCTACTCTCCACCGGGTCTTGGAGGCTTTGGCTCTACGGGGGAGTTCCCATTAGGTATTTGCAGTGGGACCCTGGAGAGTGGGAGTGGATTGACGCAGGGCATCGAGAGAAGAGCATCCCCTTCTTTCGTTACACGATCAGTAATTCTAGGAGATTTCAGCTCAGTAGTAGAGATTGGACACCTTCCAGAGTTCCTCATTGGGAGACATTTGATATCACTGCGGATCTGCAGAGGTGCTTCTGGAAGAGACTCTGGAAATCCCACAGGAATAGAAAGATCACTCTCTTCTTTTGGCTTTCTATCCATGGTGGGATTGCAGTGAACCTTTGGAGATCCAGGTTCGGAGCCGACCCTACTTGCCCTCGTTGCCTCTCTGCTTCGGAGACTATTCAGCATTGTTTATGGGATTGCAGACAGGCGAGGATGATTTGGATGGGGGTAGCCAAGATTTTCAGTCACTTTGCCCACTCCCCATTCTTTATGACATGGGGCTCAGTGGCTTGGCTTCTCTTATACCTCTCGGGCCATTTTGGTTCGACGTCATCAGATTGAGTCCTGTTCGTTGGATGTGGTACCACACCTTTCTTTTACAGATGTACATGCCTCTGTGGATACTTCTTGGGAAATTTTAGCGAGCATAGCATCCTGGCATATCTGGAGAGCCAGATGCACAGAGGCTATGGAGGGTACTCAGGTTCATCTCTCGCACACTTTGGCTAGTATCTGGACAGACACCATACATGCTTTGATGGCCGTATGGATGAGTATACAGGGAGACTCCCGTGCAGCCTAACCTAGGAGGGCTTCTTTCTTCAGGGAATGGAAGGATTCTCCTTTCTTCTCTGAGACTCCTACAGGGTTGAGGTGGCACTTTCAGCCTCAGCCTTGGTTGTTTTCCACCTCACTTTGAGGGGTTTTTATTTATCCTCATGATGTCATGATGTTGTATTTTCGCTCAGAGCTTGCTCTAGCGAGTTTCTTTCTTACTTAATAGAAGTCTCTTTTTTGCCCAAAAAAAAAAAAAAACTAGGGGTTTCTAGTTGGTGAGGCTAGGTAGGGATAGGCGGAGGGCTAGCGGGTAGGCTGAGGGCAGGCGGAGCTAGGCGGGGGTAGGTTGAGGATAGGAGGGGCTAGGTTGAGGACTGGCGATGCTAGGCGGGAGTGGACGGAGGGTTGGCGGAGCTAGGCGGAGGGCTAGTAAGGGTACGTTGAGAGGCTTAGAGGCGGCGGGGCTAGGCAGGGGTACGTTGAGGGTAGATGGGGCTAGGTTGAGGGTTGGCGAGGCTAGGCAGGGGTGGATGGAGGGCTGGTGGGGTGGGTGGAGGCCTGGTGGGGTTGGACGAAGAGAGAGAGAGAGAGATAAAGTGTACCACCTTTCTTTATTCTCACCGCTTCTTCTCCCTCCCTCCCCCCCTCTCTCTCTCTCTCTCTCTCTCTCTCTCTCTCTCTCTCTCTCTCTCAGGGTGTCAGGATTGCAAGATATGCTATGCCACTGCTTATCTATGCAGATGTGGTATTCTTCGTAAGAGCAAGGAGAACTTGCAAGCACACTTGGATGTAATGAGGGAATTCTGCAAACACTCGGGAATGCAAGTCAATATAGACAAGACAAAAGTGATGGTGATTGGGACACATAAAAAACAAACTGATGTTACCTTTGAGAAGGGGGGGGCATTTGAGAGAGAGAGAGAGAGAGAGAGAGAGAGAGAGTCTATTAACGTCCACTGGACACCAAAAGGTCTATGGGACAACAAGAAACCCTCTAGTACAACTGCTTTAGGGAGGGCGCATGGCAACTCCCAAGGAGTGCAAAAGCAACCCCAATTTATTTAGAGTATCTACATAATAGTCTGAAAGAGTAATCAGCCATACATCAGTTTAAGACTGAGAGTCTTTTGGTTTTGATTTAAACTCTTTGATTAGGGTATCCATACTTTGGTACCCTTAAGCTTGTAAGATTATCGAAGAAGCTTGATTCGCATATCTTTTGACTTCAGTGTAAGGATTGCCTGACCTTTGTAGTGCATAATAGAAGCGGGCCTAGAGTCGTCATCATCCTACTCATCATCATCCGTCCATTCAATGTTGGGCAAGCCTGCTTCAAAGTCTTTGTCAATATTTCACTATACGTGTCCTCCTCTTTGTACCAATCTTCTGGAAGTCCCCCTATTCTAATCTTCAGCGCATTATCACATCTAGCTTCGTTTCTTTAATATTTGCTTGAATATCAGACTTACTTGCTTTGGTATCCACTTCCACAATCACGTCCTTCTTAGCAGTTTATACTTCAATGTGAAAAAGATCTTTGACTGTAGAGACTAGCTGTGGGGTAGGGGAGGAGTTCTTACAAGATTTTACAGCCTCATCAATTACTGCCTGCTTACCAGGCCCTTCCAGAATGTGAAGTCGAGCTTTTACTTCTGCTAGTTCCAATCGTAGCTCTCTCACTGCTTGCTGTAGATTAAAAATCTGATCCTGTTGCCCAAGGATGGGTCGCTTTGAGCCTTCTTGTTGATGATTGCGTGCATACGAAGAGGGTGTCATTGTTGCTGCAACTGTAGAGTACCGAGTCTTGATGAAGGTTGAAGGAGTTGAGGGGGACTTAAAGGAAAGGGTAGGCCAATCCATAATTGGTTGTCTGTAGAACCCCCTAGCTGAACCTAACCCCCGGTCGGGTTGGGGGTTTAGCCCAACTCGGGGTTAGGGTTAGGGTTAGTTGTTTGAAAAAATTTGGGGGAGGGGGGGGGGTTGTTGTTGACGAAGGGATCGGGCGGTTTGTTGTTGACGATGGGACTAGGGGAGGCTGTCGGTTGGTGGTTGGCGGCGGTTGGGGGCTGTTGGCTTGTGGCGGCAGCCCCGCTAGCTAGTTAGATAGGTAGATAGGTTAGATAGGTAGGTAGGCAGGACAGGCGGCGGCTGAGGCAACGGTGACGGGTGACAACGGGACGGATGATGGGTTGAGCGACAACGGCGACGAGCTGAGTGACGACAACGATGACGAGCTGAGCGTCGAGCGATGAGCTAAGCGACGAACGGGAGAGGATGAACGACGGGCGTGTGGACGGATGGGAGAGGATGAATGACGGACGAGCTGAGTGACGAACGGGAGTGAAAGAGAGAGAGAGAGAGAGAGAGAGAGAGAGAGAGAGAGAGAGAGAGAGTCTTCTCACACAAGTCCTTCTAAGTGAATGATTGCTTGAGAGAGAGAGATGATATGATACAATTGTAGTAGAGTCCATGTGAGACCCTTTAGGATCTAAGGGATTGGTGATCCCAATTAACTAATAGTGATCCCTTACATGCAGTCAAAGAAAATATTCAAACTTGCTATGTAGTGAGTATTTATTGGGCTAGCTTGTGTGCTAGTCGAAGTACCTTGTTGCGGTGTTCCAAAACCTCTAAAAAGTAGCTTCCTAGCTTTTTCCTGGTTGCTCCAAACTTTCTTGAGGTAAGCCATGAGTTGGCATAATGCCTCCCTTTTCAAAAGTATCATACTTGTTTCAGCCAATACATGGGGCAGGGTGTCTGTGCCTTAACCCCCAACTCCCCTATTAGGAAATGTTTATGTAAAGTTTCTATTCCTTCCCAAAAAATCCTAGAGTCTGGGTGCCCAATTCCACAGATGTGCCTTCGCACAGCTATATAAAGCTTTCAAGCCCCCAAGAATCTTCCTCTCCACACATGCATTCCATTCATAGATGGCTGTGGATTCCAGTCCTAGATTGACTGTTTCCAAGGGCTCTCCTTCACAATTCATCTCCCCAGCACCCGCGTGCTATGTGCACCTCATCCCAGGGGCCTGCAGCCCTTCGCAGGATCTCCTAACCCATAGCGGAGGCCTTCCATCTCCTCATGCTTGTGTTGGAATGGTCACCTCCCCATCTGTAAGCCCCCATATGAGGAGAGCATGGGGGAGGTGCGACCTAGGGATGTATAGACTGCCACATGGGCAGAGAATGGGGCTGCCACATGGGCAGCACGTGAGCTGTCATGTGGACAGCACAAGAGACCTTGTGCAGGAGAGATGGCGGGGGCATGAAGCCCTGGATCTGACCTGGCAAGACGGAACTGCAGAGCAGGCGTACGGCCTGCAACAGAGCCCTATGAAGGGTGCGATGACATCAGCAGGGTGTACAGATCCGTACGGCGCTGGAGAAGGGCCTGGCAGAGGTGCAACATGGCCGGGGTTACCAGCAGCCTGGTCGGCCAGGTATAGGGCTGGTTCCAGCCAGCCTACCATGCCTAGAAAATGGCAGGGCAGAAGGGGGCTGGACCCTGCATATATAAGAGGGCATTAACCCTTGAAGTGAGGGCCACAGCCTTAGTTTTGTGGGCCAGGGGCCCTTGTTATGAGAGCTCTTTTAAGGTGGTTTTGCAGCAGCCTGGTTGGCCTGTTTGGGTCGGCCAGATTGAGGCTGCTAGTTGGTTTTTGGGGCAGGCCTTGTGCTCTATAAAAGGAGAGGCCTTGGGCCTCATAAATTATCCAACTATCCAGCAAGAAAAGTGAAGGTCCGTTGAGAAGAGAGAGAGAGTGCAGGTACGAAGGAGACGTAGAATAGCCGTCACGTCAAAATCTTATATAGATGGAAAATACACAAGTACATAGTACTTGTACCTAGACCTAGGACTAAGTGTCCTAGGTGTCACATAGGACTAAATGTCCTATGTGGCCTAAAAGGCACTAACACTGTAAGTGCCTACACTTATGCCTACAAGGCACATACCGTGGCCTCGAATGGTAGTAATTTTGGATGTGGGAGCAAATGTCTCCTCAAAGTCAATGCCTTGTTGTTGGGCATACCCTTTTGCAACAAGACGGGCTTTGTATCGATCTATGCTGCCATCAGATTTCCTTTTTAATTTGTAGACCCACCGCGTTCCAATGGCATGCTTGCCAGTTGGGAGATCTACTAATTCCCATGTGTCATTTTTGTCAATAGATTGTAACTCAGCTTTCATTGCATCCATCCACTCTTTGCTGTCAAAAGCATCTTTATGGCACAAAGGCTCTTCATTGCAAGCTGTAGCAAGGAGGGCAAACTCAAGAAAGTGACCATGCTGTCTATTCCCTGATCTTGTCCGGGCAGCAAAAGGCTGATCTTGTTTGCTGTCCCTCAATGTATCAAGAAGCCATCTGGGAACTTGCCTTTGCTGTCTATTGACAGCTCTTTCTTCAATGACTGCATCATGAGTAGTGGGATCATTTTGTGCCGGAAGAGAAACCTGCAAATCAGCATGAGGTTGAGGCTGATTATTGCTTAGTGGAGGGCCTGCAGGAGGCGCATGTTGCTGCTCAAAATCCTCTTCTGATGATGGCAGAGGTAACCAAGATTCAAAGGCATCAAACGTGTCAACATCTAGCTTTGCTTTGCAGTCCACAAGAGGAGAAGCTGAATGTCCAGCAAAGATCACATCTCTATTGACAATAATCTTCCCAGTATTTGGTTGATATAACCTATACCCTCTGCTCTCCTGGCTGTAACCAATGAATATGCATTTGATTGCCTTGTCATCAAGCTTATGTCCGAGCTGAGATGGTACATGAACATATGCAAGAGACCCAAAAACTTTCATGTGTGAAAGTGAAGGCTTCCTGCCTTTCCATGCTTCATAAGGTGTAATAGTCTACAATGCCCGTGTAGGTGATCTATTCAGCACATAGTTGGCACACATTACTGCATCAAGCCAAAATTTATTGGGCAAAGACTTGGCCTTAAGCATGCATCTGGCCATCTCCATTGTGGACCTGTTTTTCCTTTGAGAAACAGGATTTTGTTGAGGAGTGTAAGGAGTAGTGCATGAGTGAATAATGCCCCATGAGGATAGAAATGCATCAAACTCCTTTGACATATACTCACCGCCCCTATCTGTGTTGAGGGTGGCAAGCTTGTTTCCTGATTCATTCTCAACCATATTCAGCCATCTCTGAAAGCATAAGAAAACTTCAGATTTGGCCTTTAAAGGATATACCCAGCAATACCCTGTGAAATCATCAATGAGAGTCATGAAATACTTGTATCCTCCAATGGCATTTGTCCTCATAGGGCCACAGACATCACTGTGTACTAGCTGAAATTTCCTTTGTGAGAGTTTTGGACAATTCTTTTGAAAAGGAAATCGATGCATTTTACCCAAAAGACAACCCTCACACACATGTTTGGAAATTGTATGAGTCTGAGGTACATCATTTGCCATCTGTTGTGAATGTAGCTTTGCAAGAGCTCTATAATTGAGATGGCCCATTCTCTCATGCCAAAGATGAGTTTCAGCAAGTTGTGAATCTTTAATAGCCAATGCTTCAATAGAAAGTGCAGCTGGATGATGATCAAGGTGATAAAGCCCTTTTTGCAAAGTGTCAGTGAGAACTATGGCAATTGTCATCACGAAGATCATATACTAGGCATCTGTAGCCATCAAAAATTACTCTGAAACCTGAAGTAGCAATTGCTGAAATTAAAATCAAGTTGACTTCAATGCCAGGCACAAAAAGAACATTTGTCAGAGTGACAGGATGGCTGGAAATGGATGTGAGTTCCACTCATGGGATTCAATAGCATGTGAGGCATTAACTGTCAATCCTGCTTTCTTTTTCTCCAAAGCAATGCGCTTCCTGCATTCTGAAATGTCATGTCCAGGCTTGCGACAATAGTTGCATCTTTTCTTCTTTCCCTTATCTGCTGTATTTTTAGATGTATGGGAGGAATTGCATCTGCTATGCGTAGAGGAATTGCAGCTGCTATGCGCAGATTTTGGCTTGCCCATAGGCTTGGAAGCCTTGCCTCTTCCTGTCTGCTGTGAAGCAAATGCATGATTAGGAATAATGGCTTGTCTGTTAGCTCTACTTTGCTCTTCCTACAAAAGCAAAGTAACTAGCTGGTCAAAAGAATAGTGGTGTGGATTACCCATGGCCACTAATCTAAGAGTTGTAGCAAACCCTTGATATGTCTCTGGCAGTCCATTCAATGTGGTACTGACAAGCTATGAATTTGGCACCACCTAATCAATGTTGGCAAGTTGTTCCATGAGGTCCTTGACCTTTGTCAAATATGCATCCATTGACTCACCTTCATTCATATTCACTTCCTGTAATTGCCTTCTCAAATATGCAACACGAGCTTCATTGCGAATCTGATAGAGAGAAGCCAATTTATCCCAAGCATCCTTTGCTGTCCTGCAAGACCGGATGTGTGGAATAATGATTCTCTTGCATGATAAAGCATCGCATGAATGTGCATTTGCATCTCTTGCATCCCATCTTGACTGTTCTTGAGTTGGAAGAGGCATCAGGAGGAGTACCCCCTGTAGAAGGACCAGCAGTAGAAACAACCACTGTAGCATTGGCTGGCCTCAGATCACCCCCAGAAACAATATTCCACAAATGCTTTGCAACAAGAATATGTTTCATGAGATAAGACCACATCGGATAGTTGGTGCCGTCCAACTTATCATCTTCACGAAGAACTCCAAATAAATCTTGATTGTTCCCAGCCATAGCAACTGTGATACCCTGAAAAAGACTTGAAAACCCAAAAGCCTCAAGGCTATCACTGCAAAAAGCTGGCTGTCCCAAAAATGACAGCAAATATCTGCAAATTTCAGACCCAAATCATAGGGCAAATGCAGATCTGACCCAAATGTGACTGTGACAGGCAATGTTCACTGCAAAAATAGCAAATTTGGCAAAAGCCCCAAATTTGTCGAGGGCAAATAGACCAAAAAGAGGGCAAATGTAGAAAAGCCCCAAATTTTGCTGAAATTTTGCAAATGTGACCCAATTTATTTGCAATCTGACTCAATGTACTGCAAAAGTGACTCAATGTCCTGCAAATGTGATTCAATGTATTGCAATCAAAAAGAAATTGCAGACCAAATCCCGAATCTCTCCTGAAGGTATTGAAAACCCCAAATTTTGCCGAAGTCCTGCAAGAGACTTCACACTTTCAACAGTTGTACTGCAGTCTCGAGGGAAGTACCAACTGTACGGACAGCTCAAGTACATTGTATGGCTGTACGGTCAGCTCGAGTACACCTGTACGGCTGTACGGTGTACGGTTGTACGGCCGTACGTTGTACGGCGATGCGCAGGTACGGTGTTGCAGATGTACGACGACGTGCAGTATGGACGTGCAGTAAGGCGACGAGCAGGTGTATGGCGACGTGCAGTACGGCGACGTGCAGGTGTACGGCGATGTGCAGTACGGACGTGCAGTACGGCGATGCAGTATGGCAATGCGCAGGTGTACGGCGATGGCGATGTACGTGTTCATGTACGGGCTGTACGGCTAAGGTACTGTATGCAGTACGGAACAGGTGAGACTGGACGCCTGGATCTACAGCACGAAAAATGGCGTCTGATGGCCACGGGTGGTGAAGGAGACCTCGAAAAACTACAGGTGCTGAAGATATGTCGACCAGCAGGGCAACAGACTCCCAAAGAGCAATGGAGGACTCAGGGGCTGAGTAGAGCTGGAAGACAAGAGCAAAACCTGCTCTGATACCACTGAAGGTCCGTTGAGAAGAGAGAGAGAGTGCAGGTACGAAGGAGACGTAGAATAGCCGTCATGTCAAAATCTTAGATAGATGGAAAATACACAAGTACATAGTACTTGTACCTAGACCTAGGACTAAGTATCCTAGGTGTCACATAGGACTAAATGTTCTATGTGGCCTAAAAGGCACTAACACTATAAGTGCCTACACTTATGCCTACAAGGCACATACCATGGCCTATAGGGCATCACTAGAACCATCAGAAGATGGCCTATAAAAAGGAGCAGACAGGAGCACCCAGAAGCCACTCCCTTGGGCCTCACACTGGGGGTAAAGGAGAGTGGAAGGTGTGCTGCAGACTGAGTTCCCTAGAGGTTGGACCTTGGCTGTCTTCTAGGGCAGCAAGGTGTTGTGATCATCATCATCTGGAGCAGCACTTCAGCCAATAGATAGGAGCAGCACTAGACCTACCTTGGGCCTATATCCAGGAGGTGAAGGAGGTACAGAGAAGCTGCAGACTAAGTTGAGAAGGGCTGCCCACCTAGGCTGAGGTTCCGGACAGCAAGGTGGAGAGGATCACTCTAGATAGAGAGTCTACATTTGCTCGAGGTGGAGCACGCGGGCTCAGAGATCTACAAGTGCTTGACATCTAGTAGGAGAACCTTTTCGTATTCTATCCTGTCCTAGTTTCTGGACTGACGGAAATATAAAGTGTTGCCTCTATATTTGTTTGTGAGCATTGTCTATTTACTGGCTTGCACATCTTTGCACATAGGTTAAGAAGTTTGTGATTCCACACCCCTCACGGACACTGTGTGAGCTCCTGGGCATTACCATCAGTCTTCCGCTGTGCGTACCCTCTGTTGGGTAATTTCTAACAGCTTGTTGTCTACACTGCAGCGACATCCCACAGGGTCTCCAGGAGGAGGCATTGGTGTGCTACACCCCCCCAGGGCCTTCACGAAACTGCTGCAAGCCATCGCAGCATCCCACAAGGTCTCTATGTGGGGCATTGCTGTTGCGACACCTTCAAGGCCTCCATGAAGCTGCTGTAACCCATTGCGCACCAGGCCACATTGACCTCGAGTCCCTTCCAGCTCAACAAGGGACTGCATCTGCCTGCAAAATACACAGAGGAAAAACTACAAAAACAAAAGTTAGTTGTGCTTTGGAACTTGCTATCTTCCAGCTCCATAGGCCCACGGGATTGTACCAGCTGCTGCAATTATACTCAAGGACCATCAAGGGAAACTGTGAGGATCTCCAGGCTGTTTGCCAATCTCTCATTTCCTCAGATGTTAGACTAGGTAATTGCAAGGATACTAGGGGGCTCTACCTGCCTCACCATGTGAAGGTATAATGACAAATGGGAGCATCCTTCAGTCCTTCAATCCAGTCTCGTAGCAAGGGCAAGAACAAAAGACTCAGAGAATGCAAGGGAAATGGAAAAAGGGGAAAAACGTGAGAAGGAGAAAGAAAAGTTGAAAAAGGATGAGAAGCAGTTGAAACAATCCAAGATTGACGACATTAACAGATGGACCAATCAAGGTGGCATGCAAGTTGATAGTATGGTCACACAAAAGGTAACTAATGTGGTTCAACTTCAGCCTCAGTCTTGACATCAACCTCTGCATCGTCACCACCTCCATCATCACTGGCAACTTCTCCACCAACCTTGGAGGGGACAGCACCTCCCTCGGAAGTGATGGTATCAGCGATATCGATCTCGACCACGACCTCATCTCCAGATGGCACCGCCGACATCACCACTATCATGAGTTACCTATAGAGGCCTTGAAACCAGCCTTAACAACGTAGAGGGTGGTAGGATCCACTTAATTACAACATACACAGTAAATTGGCAAATAATTATGCACCACAGATTAAATCACAAGGGAGCTAGAGCGCTCCTACTCTGATACAAGGACACCGATTGGCCTCCAACGTTGGCGCCCCTTGCGGTATTTATTTAATATTTACCCTCTAATTCCCTGCTCAACTCCATACAGTGAAATGGCAAGACAACCCTCTGTCCTCAGCCAACCAAAGCATGCAATAGAGACCCCAAAAGCATCCACTGTCTGTGCCACACCTGCAATTGCACAACCAAGTGCCCAACCAGCCAGACATGGATGAACAATTGCAGGACAAGCCCTCAACAGCCAAACCCTGGTGCAATCAATCAACAAAGCACCTCCAAACAGGTTGCCTCAATCTATAGCCTCTCTGACCACTGCCCAACAGCAGGAATCAACCTTTCTTCGCAAGGAAAGAAACCCAAACGCAATAACTAGCCAGCAACCAATCAGGGAACGGCAAAAGCAGGCAAAAGCAAGCCTTCTTCTACCTAGTATCCACAGAAGATAGGTCACCAAGGCTAGAAAACCCTAGATCTTGCAGAGAAAAGCCGATTCTCCTTTGGCATAGCCCCAAAAGCAGCTTAGAAGAGAACACCCACACCTGGAAAGTTACCAAAATCTCAGCAACACCGAGAAGCTCCCTAGAATCAAATCGCAAGTTCCCTGCAAAGCTTGGATAGCCTGGAAAGCAAATCGCAATCTCCAACAGCAGCCTGGACAAATTGCAATCGCCTCAAACAGCCCTGGAACAAGTCGCAGCCACTTGGAACAGCTTAGAAGACCTGAAGATCAAATCGCAACCTGAAGAAGACACCCTGGTAGAAATCACAATCTGTAACAGGCTCCTGGATTAGGTGTGATTTCTTTTGGCAGGCTCTGGATGCATTGGATTTGGCCCTGGCCGATGGCGATTTTCCCTAGCAAGCTCTCAATGCTCCTGGCAGATGGCGATTTGGCTCTGGTAGCACTTGGTAGGCTCTGGCAGCTTGCAATTGATGATCTAGCTTCTCTGGAACTGATTTTGGCCTTTTGTCCCCAAAAACATGACTCTTTGCTCTTTTTGGATTCCTGTGCTAAAATTAGCAATTTTTAATTGCACCACTCTTTTGGCCCTAGGAATTAATTGCGTAGTAACTGGGCACACATTCACAATTCCCAAGGGCTCATTTCTTAAGGCCGGACCCTCGCGTCCTAGAGGCTCAAGGCAGTCACATGCAAATTACGGGAGTCGCAAATCAAAAGTCCCATAATTTCACGTCCTCTCGTGACAAACCCCCTCTTGAAAGAAGGCAAACGTCCTCGATTGCCTGCAAACCAAACAAAAAGAAATAATAGCAATGGAAAAATCAAACGCAAGTGAAATAACCAAATCTGAAAGACAACCAACAATGCCGCCAACAGATTAACCAAGTTTGAAATGGGAGCGACCCAACATACCAACCAAACCTGAAAGGACAGCGTACCAATGCCGCCAACAGGTCAATCAACAATGAATATGTATTTGTAGAGCCATGGTAACAAATACAAAATACATTGCACATAAGATGCATCATAACTAAGTGGCTAGCACACCAATCATAGAACACCAATCATAGAGGCCCTCACGGCGAAGATATTGTCAGCAACCAGTATCTCGGGTGAAACAAATGCAACACCAAGTGTCCTCTAGATACATGAGCGGGTCTGTACAAAAGGAATGGAAGTGCTAACTCCCCCCCCTGTGCATCAGGTACTGCTACAGACACCTGTGCTCTGCTAAACGTGAATGAGTGCCACGCAAAGTGGGATCCAACTGGAAAACCTCAAGGTAAAGCTGTAACACCTGAGGAGTATCTGCTAACTCGTCCTCGTCTATCCACTTCGCATGCAATGATGAATAATTACAAAATTGCACCAAGTAGCGTCGTGCAACTTTACCTTGTACCTTCCTTTCCCTATGTGCTAGAATTTGTTCGGGTACAAGGATCTCATCCATGTCTTCCACCTCTGGCTGGATCTACGGAGGCAGATCCATAGGCACATCACCTTGAAAAGGCTTAAGGAGATTCACATGGAAAGCTTTGTGAATCTTTCAAAGGTCAGGTAACTGTAAGCCAAATGCTACATCATTAATATGCTGAGTTACCTTGAAAGGCCCATAGTACCTCATACTCAGCTTAGGGAATAGCCGAGTACGACCGCATGTACTTTTCAGCCTTGCTTTCTGAAAATGCAGCAAGACATAATCACCTTCCTTGATGACAACGTCACGCTTGTGCTTGTCTGCTTCCTTTTTCTGCTTCTCCTGTGACTTCTGCAATGCTTGTTTCACCCTCTGATAAGCTATGTAACATTCCACACTAGCTTGCTCCTGACCTCTCGCACTCACCTCGTCCTATCTCTTGCACTCTTTGCACTAGGGGTGGTCTCAAGGACGCAGTATCGAAGCTCCATAATAGCCAAAGTGAAGGATCATGAGGAACTATGCACCGAGTTCAATACAAGATAGACATCCTAGCCCTGATCTTAGCAAAGCTCTTCAATGAGGCAGTCTATCTTGGCTTTCCACATACCTGGACTCTTGACACCATTGCACCACAAGGCAGGGGATCCCATGAGCCCGGAAAACTACAAGATCATCATGATCGGACATGTCATGTCTAAGATGGATGCATCGCTACTTGATACCGAGGTCGGTCAATTTGCAGAGATGCAGGGACTCAGAGCAAAGGGACAGGCCGACGTGACCACGGGACCATGGATCACATACTTACACTCAGGTGTGTTATCGAGGAGGCTCAGGGTTTCAGAGACAAAGGTTCTATTGTTGCTTTGTGGATTTTCACAAAGCCTTTTGATATAGTACCAAGGGCCCGCTTTCTTGGACGATTACAAGAGCTGGGTTACAATCAGGAGATCATATGGGCTGTTATGGCACTCTACGAGAGGGTTTCAGGCAGAATCTAGTATACAAGAGATGGATGGAGAGAGAAGACCATGAGCAGTATCAGGGTCAAACAAGGGTGCCCTCCCTCACTTCCCCTGTTTGGCCTCTACATAGATAAGCTCGAGACATTCATGGGGACACTAGGGAGGGCAGGATATTCTCTCACTAGTTCCTTGAGTCATATCTTGTTGTATGCAGATGACGTTGTGTCATTATCCTCCTTTGTAGAGGCCTCCAAAGCCAATTACATGCATTACAATCATTCTGTGAGTTGCATGATTTGAAGGCCAATCTTGGTAAGACCAAGTTCATGATCTTCAACACACATGCATCGTGATGAGTTCCCTTTTAATGGATCACCAATTGAGATTGTTTCTTCACACGTATCTATGGGCTTTTTTATCCACGATGAAGAGACAGTGCTTCCACTCACACTTTCACGACCCCCAGACCAAGGCTCTCCTTTTCGACTCTGTGGTCCGCCCAACGGGCATGTATGGTAGCCCTTGTTAAAGACCGTATCTCAGATGCAGAGTGGGCTTTGGTAGAGCGTATGCTATCGCGGATGATATGCTGTAAGCTGTCAGTTTTCCACCAAATCATTCAGTTGAGTTTGGGTCGTCACCCCTGCAGATTGATGCGGCATTCTAGGTCATCACATATACGTACCGGGTCAAATGATACCACGACCACACTTCAAGGCGATTTGGACTACCATGGCTAGCACTATCGTCTTCTATGACCCTAGCAGCTGAAGGTGGTCAAAGATGCTGGTATGCACACACATGCAGGTGGTTTGAGAGATTGGGGCTCCACATGGATAGATTACCCCCCTTCTAGTTTAGCATTGATGCGTCATTTCTCCGACTTGAGTATCATGAGGTCAGCCAGGTCATACACGAGAACCTTCTATAGCTACACATTCAGGTCATGGTTAGTACCGAGTGAGCTTCTAGTGAAGCTTAGCTTCTACAGAGACCATTGTTTACACATTTCTGATGAGGGCTTTATTGATCCTCCACGGTATACTGAGATTCACCTCCCCAATTCATGTAGTATATCTATTGGGCAGCTTTGGGGTTTGTCGCATCGACTCCATATTGAGAGTGCGCAAGCTGAGGGGGTACCTAGGTAGAGGCGCATATGTGACTGTTGGGGTAAAGGCACATTGCCACCCCTTTATTAAAGATAGGACATCTATGACTGTCTTAAGACAGTCATAGGGTAAAACCTAATCCTAATAAAACTAATGAGTTTGTGGTGTGGCTCATCACTTCACACCCGCACATTTGAGTCTCTCTCTTTCTAACACTCTCTCCCTCTTGCTCTTCTTCCCCCTTTCCTAACTCTTCAACTGGTATCAGAGCCTTCATCTCTCCCTCTCCACTCCTGTCTACCTCTCTCTCTACCCCTTCCTCCCCCCTTGGGCCTCGTGCCCTCAGCAGCGGGTAGAGCTGGCATCGCGCGCGGGCAGCAGCAAGGGCGGAGGCGAGCGGGGCAGCGCGAGCAAGGGCGGCGGCGAGCGGGGCAGCGCGAGCAGCGCAGCTGCTCACGCAGCTAAAGCTACAGCAGCAGCTAGCTGCTACTAGCTGCGCAGGGGCAGCCAGTGCGTGCATCGCACAGCACCGGGCCGCGCATAGCCAGAGCGCGCAGCGCGCGCCCATCGACCGCCTGCAGCGACAGGTACGGCCATCCGTACCGGCCGTACGGACGCCGTACAGGAGCAGTACCGTACGGACACTGCCGTACGGACGTCGCGACGAGCAGGAGGACAGAAAATTTTTTTTGGGGATTCGTGCACTGCGCAGGTACAGGACGTACAGCAGGACTGCGCAGGTACAGGAAGTACAGCAGGACTGCGCAGGTACAGGAAGTACAGCAGGCACAGTTTTTTTTTTTTTGGAAGAAAGAGAAGGAGAAAGAGCACTCTGCTCTTCATTCAGGATCATCTTTCAGTTCTCAAAACTGTGTTTTCTTGAAAGTACAGCAAGTACCTTCATCTCCCTCGTGCTTGAGGTGAACAGAACCACAGTATGTGGTTGATTGCACAGTTATCTGTTTTCGTGAAGGAAATGCCTTGATTTTGCAGAGGACTTTTATGCTTTTACTGGGTTTGAATCTCAGTTTACGGGTGAGCAGATCATAGGGCTTTTGCCTGGCAGTTGATGCTTTGTATGCCTTGAGGTAGTGTGGTGCCAGAGAGCACACATTTGCCTCGATTTCCGTAGTGTGGAGGTGACATTTTCATGCAGGTCACATTTTTTGTGCAACACTCAGAGAACCTCAGTTGAGCCACGCTTGGCCAGGGCGCATCGAGTTTACTCGGTCCCTAACTGTCCATCGTTGACAGTGCTCAAAAGGTTCCTCATTGAGTGTTTGTACGTTGGGATCTGTGTATGTCTTTTCTACACAGGGCAGTATTTGCATTACACTGTTAGTTGATTTTGTCAGAGAGATTTGCACATTGTATGCCTTATCCCTCATTGTTGAGGTTGTTTTCACTTGGTACAAGTGTCAGATCGAGGGGCTTTTGCCCAAATTTTGCTTGAGAACACTTGGGTTACTGTCAGAGATCTTCAGATGCCTTTTATTCCCTTGGCAGAAGGGTGTTTGCTTGGGATTTATCCCATTTTCTGTTGCAGGTTTGTGACAGGCTGAAGTGTCTGATTTTTTTTTGGTGAACAAAATAGTGTATGCCAAGTGGTTTATGCATATTAAATCAGTGCAATACCTCATCTGAGGTGGGAGAAGTGATCAGTACAGCAGTGTTTTGTGCTTTGTCAGCTGATGATGCACTGTTAAGCACTTGTGGAGCAGCTGCAGCATTCTGAAATTACTGTTTTTATGTCTATTTGAGCACGGTACAGTGTGTCAGAAGGTACAGTATCTGGAGGGAATTTTCTGTTTTGCTGCAGATTTTCTGACAGTAAAAAACAGCACTATTGTGAGTGCTCCTGGCTCTTGATAGAGCAGGTTTTTTATGAGAAATCAGAATTTTATTCAGTCTTTCTTGACTTACAGGGAGTCAGGTACTTCCCTTATCTGATATGGCATCAGGGGGAAGTGAATCATCAATTCTGAACATAAAGAAATTGGAAGGGGCACACAATTATGCATTATGGGCAGAACAGTGTTTGAATGTACTTCTGTTAAAGAAGATTTCTAAGCCCATAAGGGTGAAGGGTGTCAAGCCATCTGACATGACAAATGATGACTGGGAAGAGCTTGATTTGTCCGCAAGGGCAGCTATCATGCTCACTATTTCTGATACTCTTGTGTTCAATGTTCAGGCTGAAAAGACCTCTTATGGCCTATGGCAGAGGCTAGAAGAGTTGTATGCCCAAAAGAGCTCAGCCAGTAAGGTTTATTGGTTGAAGAAGCTGGTTGATCTTCGCATGAAGGAAGGTACACCTATGACCTCACACTTGAGTGAGTTCAATGCCATCTTTACACAGCTTATTGCACAGGGATTGAACCTTGATGAGGAGTTCAAGGCTACTTTCTTGTTGTGTACCCTTCCTGAGAGTTGGGACACTTTCAAGACCACCCTGTCAAATTTGAATGTCACTCTGATGTATGCTGATGTAGAGAGCTCTCTCCTTATGGAGGAGATGAGCAGGAAGAATAATGCGAGCAGCAAGTCTTCAAATGCCTTGCAGGTACAGGATAGAGGCAGGACTCAGCAGAAGGGGAGATCTGCTAGTAAGTCCAAATCCCGCAGTCAGTCCCGTGGCGAAAAGGATATTGAATGCTTTTATTGTGGCAAGAAGGGACATGTGAAGTCTAAGTGTTTCAAGTTCATACGGGATCAGAAAGCCAAGAAGGCTGAAACAAAGGATGCAGGCAGTGGAAGCAAAGGCAAAGGCAGATGACTTGGATGCAGTGAATGTTGCAGCAGAGGATAGTGACAGTGACATACATGATGTTTTATGCTCTTCTGCTGTAAGAGCACATACTTTGGTTATTGATGGCCATGACATGCACACCTGGCTCTTGGATTCAGGTGCTTCCTTTCATGTTACTCCTCATAGGGAGTGGTTTACTTCCTACACAGGTACTTTATGCACGTCAGATTGCAGGGATTGGCAGTATACAGATAGTGTTCCCTGATGGACGCACATTTATGCTTGATGGTGTTCGCCATGTGCCGCAAATCAAGAAAAATATGATTAGCACTGGCTTATTGGATGACAGTGGTTACCACACCACATTTGGGGATTCCAAATGGGTGATTACTGATGGCCAGGTTGTAGTGGCTGAGGGTTTTAAGAGTGATACCTTGTACCCTCTTTATGTTTCCAGTGTGGGTAATCATGTTGTTGCCATAACCGAGCTGCCAAAGGTTTCATTGTGGCATAGCCGGTTGGGACACATGTCTGTTAAAGGAATGCAAGAACTGTCACGTTTGGGTTATCTGCCGTCTCTTTCTTTTTCAGATTTGCCTCCTTGTGATCATTGCATATTTGGCAAGCATTCTGTGACTCCTCATAAGAGGAGAACTCCCCAGAATAGAGCACCGCTTGATCTAGTGCACACTGATTTGTGTGAGATGCCACAGTTATCACTAGGGGGTGCAAAATATTTTATTACTTTCATTGATGATGCCACACGCAAAGTGTGGGTCTATTTCTTGAAGCATAAGGGCGATGCCTTAGATGCTTTCAAGAAGTTTGTCGCTCAGGTTGAGAATCGGACAGGTCGTAGGCTGAAATGCCTCAGATCCGACAATGGGGGTGAGTATGTGTCACATGCTTTTGTGCAGTTTTGCGAAGCTAAGGGCATCAAACAGGAACTCACAGCCCCTCATAATGCATCTCAAAATGGTGCAAGTGAGCGGATGAATCGAACTATTCAGGAGAAGGTTCGATGTATGTTGTCTTATGCTGCATTACCCCATGGCTTTTGGGCAGAAGCCGTGCAAACAGCAGTTCACATTATTAACAGGTCGCCAAACAAGGCTTTGGAGTTGAAAGTGCCAGAGGAGGTGTGGTCTGGCAAGCCACCTTCATATAAGCACTTACGTGTATTTGGCTGCGAGTGCTTTGCTCATGTACGCAAAGAACTGCGCACCAAACTGGATCCAAAGTCTATCAGATGCATCTTTATGGGTTATGGTGACGAAGGTGAAATGGGGTACAGGTTATGGGATCCCGTTAAACGGAAGATTATACGCAGCAATGATGTCATCTTTAAAGAGGATAGTGTACACAAGGAACCCGTGCAACCTGTGGAATACAGGAGGGTTATTTATGATGATGTTGGACAGCAAAGAATGCCCATTTATATGCAGCAGCAGGCTGCTGCAGATAACCCTGTTCAAGAGGGTATACAGGCTGAAAATCAGCCAGATAATTTTGCCAATGATGCACCACTGGATATGCCAGTAGATGGGGCTGTAGAACAGCCAGATATGGTGGTACAGCCACCCGTCATGCATGACGAACAGGCTGGACAGCAGCCTAATCCGGAACATTTTGTTAGGAGGAGCACCCGTGTACAACGGCCTCCTGCCAGGTTTGTTCCAGGAGCCAATAATGTGGCTGATTTTATCATGCTGACAGATTGTGGTGAGCCTTCCAGCTTCAAGGAAGCTATGGGAAGAACAGAGAAAAAGAAGTGGGAGAAAGCCATGCAGTCAGAAATGGACTCCCTACTTCAAAATGATACATGGGACTTGGTGCAGCTACCTGCAGGCAGAAAGGTTTTGCCATGCAAGTGGGTTTACAAAGTCAAAGTGGATTCAAATGCTTTACCGAGGTATAAGGCCAGATTGGTTGCTAAGGGATTTAAGCAGGAGAAGGGCATTGACTTTGATGAGATCTTTTCCCCTGTAGTAAAGATGACTACTTTGAGAGCAGTGTTAGCTCTTGTTGCTCATGACGACATGGATTTATGTCAGATGGATGTGAAGACAGCTTTTCTTCACGGAGATCTCCATGATGAGATCTATATGAGTCAGCCAGAGGGATATGCTGTTAAAGCGAAAGAGCAGCTTGTGTGTAAGCTCAAGAGGAGCTTGTATGGACTCAAGCAGGCGCCAAGAGAATGGTACAAGAAGTTTGATGCCTTCATGCAGTCCCAAGGGTATCATAGGTGTGAGACCGATCATTGCTTGTACACCAAACGGGCAAAGGATGGCAGTTTGATGCTACTCATTCTATATGTGGATGACATGCTTATTGCCAGTAAATCTCAGCATGAGATTAGTGCTTTGAAGAAACAACTGCATAAGTCTTTTGACATGAAAGACTTGGGTGATGCAAATCATATTCTTGGCATGCGGATTACTCGTGACAGGTCCAAGGGACTTTTGTTTCTGTCACAGAAGGAGTACATTGACAAAGTACTGCAACGGTTTAAAATGGAGGGGGGGAAGTCTATTAGTACCCCGTTGCCTCCACATTTAAAACTCAGCAGTAAGGACAGCCCCAGATCAGATGATGATAAGGCTGAAATGGCCAAGGTTTCGTATGCATCTGCAGTTGGTTCTTTGATGTATGCCATGGTTGCCACTGTCCGGATATTGCTTTTGCGGTGGGAGTCATCAGCAGGTATATGGCAAATCTAGGCAAGAGGCACTGGGAAGCAGTGAAAGGTGTCTTGAGGTATCTCAAGGGTACCAAAGACTTGTGCATATGCTATGGTAGGCAAGATGCATTGGTGCATGGTTTTACAGATTCAGACTATGCAGGGAATGCAGATAACCGGAAGTCTACTACCGGTTATATTTTCACATTTGCAGGAGGTGCTATATCATGGGTGTCTCGGTTGCAGAAATGCATTGCACTGTCAACCACTGAAGCTGAATATGTTGCAGCCACTGAGGCTTGCAAGGAAGCAATATGGCTTACTCGGCTGGTGGGAGATTTGGGCATTACAGGAGATATGCCAGTTTTGCATTGTGATAGTCAGAGTGCTATCATGTTGGCAAAGAATCCGGTCTTTCATCAAAAGACCAAGCACATTGATGTGAAATATCATTTCATCAGGGAGGTACTGGAAGACAAGCGACTCGAGCTTGTGAAAGTGCACACTGATGATAATCCTGCAGATTTGCTCACTAAGAGCTTGCCTACAGAGCGGTTTGCACATTGCCGCCACATCATGGGATTAGGATAAGACCATTCTTATTTTATGGTCTTGTATACAGTAACTGTATATTGCTGTAATTTTTATTCTTTTCTCCCCTTTAGGCACATTGGCCTTTAGGTGGGAGGTTGTTGGGGTAAAGGCACATTGCCACCCCTTTATTAAAGATAGGACATCTATGACTGTCTTAAGACAATCATAGGGTAAAACCTAATCCTAATAAAACTAATGAGTTTGTGGTGTGGCTCATCACTTCACACCCGCACATTTGAGTCTCTCTTTCTAACACTCTCTCCCTCTTGCTCTTCTTCCCCCTTTCCTAACTCTTCAGTGACTTGTGTACTTCTACAAGAGATTGAGTCAGAGGATCATTAATCTTCAAGTGCCCGGTGTACTACGAGATCCGAGTCCACCACTATTGTCTCTTTAGAGATAGCTTTGGACTGATTTCCCGCTTCCTTTCTTATCCAGATTAGAGATGCCTGGCTGCCTTCATCCATGCGACAGTTAAGCACCCAGAGCACTTAACTCAAATCAGAGCGACAGGATGGCTCATCTTAGAGCATGATTACAGAGTTCTTCAAGTCAGACACACAGATCACCTCTCCATAAGGTCGGCGGGGTAGAGATCTAGAGCCAGTGACACGACATACCCAACAGAGAGCAGAGACACATATTATGCTTGGAGACATCCCTTCTATGTTCAGGACCTGGGCACAACTGACAACGGTACCCGTGGCTCTTGTCAGACGTAGAGCCTCCACCAGGAGGCCACGCTGGACATCATCCATAGATGGCCACCAAAGTTGTATTTTTAACCTTATATCACCACATCCTCACCAGCTACTAGGTCCACCATGACCTCCCTTCTAGGGGGCCTCCAGTATCTGTTGTATCGAACCAGACTTGGCATTGGATTTGATGTGATATGAATCATGATGATGATGATGAGGATGAGGATGTTGATGTTATAACTAGTAGTACTGATGATTTTATGACTATGTAGCATTTAACATTTAGTAGGGGTTGGGTGATGATCCACATTTTAGTAGCTCCACTCTTTCAGTTTGTTGTATCAGGTTTCTCATAGCCTTATAGACCCATCGGTCTTCCAAAGACTTTAATAAACTCTCTCTCTCTCTCTCTCTCTCTCTCCGTGCATTTGCTCTGCCCGCTCCGTCGTCGGCTCCGTCTGCTCTGCTTGTCCGTCTCTCCGTTTGCTCTGCCCGCCGCTCCTGTCCGTCATTCTCATCGCCTGCTCGCGTGTCCTTTTGCCTTAGCTCTAGCTAGCTAGCAACGTAGCTAGCTGTGCCGCTAGCAACCAGTCAACGTCGCCAACAGTAGAACCGCCACCAGCAGTGCCGCCGTCAACAAGAGCTCGTTTACTTCACATCTTTGACAATCCCTCGATAACTTGTTCTCCGTTCCCTCCCTACTCATCTCGCAACTAGCTCCTAGGTTCTCTAACCTCGAGTTGGACTAAACCCCCAGCCCAACTCGGGGGTTAGGTTCAGCTAGGGGGTTCTATAGAAATAGCCAACATGGAATGGCCTACCCTCTCCTCCAAATATTCCTCAACTCAATCAGCCTCAACTATTAGGATTGGGTACTGTACAGTTGCAACCATGACACCCTCTCCGTATGGACGCAATTACCAACAAGAAGGGTCCAAACAACCCATCATTGGCCCATCATTGGGCAACATGAACATATTTATTATTTGCAGCAAGCAGTAAGAGAGTTAAGGCTTGAGCTGGCAGAAGTAAAAACCCGACTTCAAGTTCTAGAGGGACTTGGCAAGCAGGCAATGATTGCTGAGGTTGTGAACTCATGTAAGAATTCTCCTCCTACTCCTCAACTAGTCTCTACAGTCAAAGATATGGTTCATATTGAAGTACAATCAATCAAGAAAGAAGCACATAGCCATTGTATGTCTCCATGTAGTCTCCTCCTCTTTAAGCCTTGCTGTCCTCTTTTGCCTAATTGGTTTCCCTATATCCAGTGCATCTCTGGCTATGTTGTCATGCCTTCTAGAGTGGCAGTGGCTAATTAGGTGCTTCTGGCCACAATTTGGTTTGTTTGTTCATGTTGGTTTGTTTGTTCATAGTGACCATATCAACTTGGCATATCTAAAGATCTAGATGTAGGCACTATATGGCAAATCCACCCATTTCATACCTTGGCCTGCATATGGATGGACACGATATATACCTTGATGGCCATCTGGCTTAGTATGTAGGGATCTTCCATGGCTGTTATTGCTAGGAGGACTATTTTCCTTGGGGAATGGGGAGACTATCATTTCTACTCTGAGGTCCCTACAAGTTTGAGGTGGCACTTTAAGCCTCAATTTTAGCTCTGTCGTTTGAGTAGGACTGAGTAGGATTTAACCCTTCTTTGCAAAAAAGTAGGACATTACCCTCTCATGCTTTTTGATGTAGTGGTATATTTTGATGCCTTAAACACTGTGCTTTTCTCTTTGGGGTTTTCTCATACTTGATAGAAGTGTTTTTCATGAAAATAAAAGGGTACTTATTGATAATTGAGAGATGCAAGGCTTAAAGTGGTGCTATGACTGACATCTATTTTTGGGAGTGTTAAAATCCCAACAGCTAGGGCCCTTACATGTGGCTTGGTCCATGAAGGTGATAAATGGCTCTCACTAAGGGCTCTAAGTAAGCTCTCAACAATGGTACTAGCTGTGTTGCTGCCCTGCGGATTGACACACATGGGATTGACTAAGCAAATTGGGTAGGCTATGTGACAGCGGTGCCTTGAGCACTTTTCTCTTTGGGGTTTTCTCATACTTGATAGAAGTGTTTTTCATGAAAATAAAAGGGTACTTATTGATAATTGAGAGATACAAGGCTTAAAGTGGTGCTATGACTGACATCTATTTTTGGGAGTGTTGAAATCCCAACAGCTAGGGCCCTTACATGTGGCTTGGCCCATGAAGGTGATACATGGCTCTCACTAAGGGCTCTAAGTAAGATCTCAACAATGGTACTAGCTGTGTTGCTGCCCTGCGGATCGACACACGTGGGATTGACTAAGCAAATTGGGTAGGCTATGTGACAACGGTGCTCTCTTGGGAAGTGGCAATTTGTATTGGTTATTGCGCTTGGGATGGTGTGACACTTGGCATGATTTGTAGTTGAACCTTCGTGGGGTATATGACTCATGGGCTATAATTGCACGGGTAGGCAAACATATAGAATTGACGGATGGTGCTATCTTGGGAGGTGACAGTCTGTGACGGTTATTGCGCTTGGGATGGTGTGGCACTTGCAATGATTTGCAGTTGAACCTTCGTGGGGTATCTGACTCATGGGCTATAATTGCGCGGGTAGGCAAACATATTGAATTGACGGATGGTGTGGGATAGATTTTGGACTTGTCGACATGGCCTAGCCTTGTGTGGATGGTCAAAATTGCGTATTTCATGGAGGCATGGACCTCTATGCTTATTAGTGTGTGCATAGGGATCTATGGGTCCATGGAAATATGGCTAATCAAAGAGGATTAAGACTTGGGCTTGGGCGTTGATGACACATGTACATAAGACTTAATTGAACTTGAATTAGTCCTAGATGCAAATGAGTAATTAGTGCTGCTCGAGATATAAGACCTAAAGTAGTGCTATGGGCTCAGATTCATTGGATCTAGTTTCAGGAGTGTGAGTCTCGAGTGGCGGGGCGGCTAGGGGCCTAGGAGACCTTCCCACGTGGCTTGGCCGAACATGCCTCTAACTAAGGGTTCAACATCTAATTGTGTTTTTATGCTTGATTTATACTCTTCCAAAATACCCTTTTAATTCAAAAGATCACATTAATAATTCTTGTCAACTACCCTCAGAGGTCCCTTGCCCATTGTAATCTTGATAATCCAACAATGGAATCCACAAAGATTCTTTTCTTCTTTCTAGAAGAGCATTGCATTGACTTTCTTGTGTAATCCCCATCTTATATGACCGATTGTTTCCTTTGATCAATACTCGAACAATTTCTACAAAAAAATCAGAACATGTTTCTTATTAGACTAACGTTTAGGACATCATCTAGAAAGATTACAATCCAACCGCTGTGATAGGATGTGAATATATCACTCACAAATGCGGCAAGATAGGGATGTTGCTTGAAGCAAGGTGGAGCATATCAAGTATGGGAGGCTTTGTTGGACATATCCTCTGATACAAGCATCACTGATGATAAATTTCCTGTAGAAAGAATCTGACCCCTTCTAGAACATCATTCCTCTATTGTCTGTCTATAATGGAATAGGCCCCTCCATCAATAGAAATGATGATTTCCAAGCAAACTAGTAGACCAAGTCCTATGTTTCCTGGAGTATTCAGGCAACTAGGTTGTGGTAGGCAGCCTTTCCATCATGCCCCAACTCCAAATTGAACCTGAATCCTCACTATTATCCAATTGGAGTTTCAGTGAGCTTTGTCTAACAATTACTCAAACAACTGATGGCAAGAAACAAAACATGCAATTATCTCCCTCCTTATATAATAGATTTGCGGGAAGAATGAATACAAAAGTATGCTCTTGGGTCAATTTTGGAAGCAGTGTTTTAGTCCTTTAGATCAATCTAAAATTAAGGGCCTACAATTGTACATGTGGCTTAAGGAGAGCTCACAAAAGTTTTGCTTTTCTAAAAAACATGTTTCAAACCCTTGGATCTTCATAAAGATCAACGCCTATAATCATGACACATGGCTTAACGAGGGCTTAGAAAAGGAAAACTTCCTTCTAGGTTGCCTACCGTAACTAGTAGACTGTTCCCTCAAATATTCAGATAATCATACTTTCAACTCTTCCTAGGATGGGAGGTTTAAACACTGAGGTCACTCTAGTTGGTGCTTATATCATAAGGTCAACACCCTTTATTGGCGGTAATTCAAGACAGTAATTTGAAAAAACAGTGAAACAGTAATATATTCTGCTCAAGACGGCACCCTATCAAAGTATGATTCACAGCAGAGGTGGGAGAGTAATCTCCATCCCAAAAACCTCCACGGAAAACCCAAAAAAACCGAGGCAGTGAGAAACTCTCAATCCGCAACACGCAAAACCCAACCAAAAAACACGAAAATCTGCTTTGATAGAAAGTTGAGGAGTATGAAGCCTTGTCTCAAACCCTGCGAAGAAGGGGACCTGGCTGTCCCCCCAGCAAGACCAGTTCTTCCTCCACGGGCGCATGCGCTAGAGCGGAACCTGGGGGAAAATTTTGGGTGCTCGAACCATCAAATGGGAGGAAGAAGAGAGAGGCACCAATAAATAACAGACGAAGGAGCAAGGAGTCATTGCTGCAGGCATGAACTAAACCAGGAGTGAAGCGCTCTCCAAGAACCTTATAATGCGATGATGGGAGCAGCAATGTCCTCCAATGTCAGCAGCCTAGGGGGGCCTTTTTCTTGGTATCTGTGAATAACTTCTAACTAAGAATGGACTCGTGCTCTTGGATAGTGTCTGCAGATGTGCTTAAATGCTGCGCTTTCTTTTCTGGTTGAGTTGGATAGCGTGATCTTTTTAATTGCCTTTGTGGACGTTGGGGAATCAGTAGATAGTGATAACTGCTAGAAATAACCTTTCAATGACTTACTACTATAATAATTTTTCTTGCATCAAGGGTTGGTTGGCACTAACATCTTTATTCCTTAATGGCCTTGTTGGTATGTTGTTAGAGTCTATAAAGTTTAGGAAGTTTTGTTGAGATTGCTGCTAACATTTGTCTTCCTGATAAGCCTTTGTATGTTGCTCAAGTCTATACAGCTTTGGGTTTTCCTGGTTGATATGGATGGAATAAGTTGTAATCTTAACACCAATCTAGTTCAGAGAGATGATGAACGACTTTGTTGTTTTTTGTACAGGCCTTGAGTGGTCTCCTCGTATGGATGTTGTAGAATCCAGCTCTGCCTATGTTGTCACTGTTGAGTTACCTGGGGTCAATGCAGAAGGCATCCGTGTAGAGGTAAACAATAATAGGTATGCATGTGCTTTCTAAGTTACGAATGTAGTTTTGCATCTTTGTAGGAAGCGGTACATAAGCGTAAGGGGTCCTGTTTATGTTTTAAATAAGTAAGAGAGAGAGAGAGAGAGAGAGAGAGAGAGAGAGAGAGAGAGAGAGAGATTTTTTATTCCTGTTTTTTGAGGTTTTGGTTTCTTGATTTGCTTGTTTATTTTTGCTTAATCACCTTCTTCCTTCTTTATTTCTTGTTTTCTTTCTAATTTTTTAAAAAAATTTATTGACGTATTGTAGTAAGCACTGGGTTTGCCTAAGAGACTCCACTGGTCTTTAGAAACACAGTATAGCTGCTTCTGCTTGGGCACTGATGATGACATAAGTGTTGCTTTTCTTACAAAGTATGTCTTCCTTTTGTTTTTCAAAGAAGTTTTTGTTACCTCTTTTTTCTTCTCTTTCGTATTCTTTTTTATTTTCTGTGTAGATTTTTGGACTTTCGAACAACAAAAAATCTAAATTTGTATGATTGGACATATTCTAGTCTTACAAAGGTATATAAAAATAATAGGTACGACGGCTACCTTGTTGCTGTGTCTATTTTCTTTATACCTAATACTATTTTTTGCTGGTTGATTCTGTTTGTCTCTAGCCTCTCTTTTCTTGTTGTTGTTACTTGAGCCTTGCTCTTTAGTTTCTGTCTTTTGTATTCAATAATCTGATCTTATGCCTCTTTAAGTGATAGAGCATGCTGCTTTTCATCCATTTATGATTAACAAAGAGGACAAACCTTTAGGGACATTATCTCCACATTCTTTTGGGATTTTATGGCATGAACAAGGCTGATAGCAAACATTCCATGCCATGGGTGGTGGTTTATAGGCTTTTGATAAAACTCTCGTACGTCAAGCCCACACATTTGATGCTTAGCTTTTCATCAGCAAAAGATGGTCATTTTTTCATGTGTCATTTGGATGTCTGGTTCCTTTTCTTTTCTGTGCATATGCAGTGTTTTGCACTTTGCTAATTCAGTATCTTTTGCAGGTTAATAATTGCTGGAACACGCTTAAGCGAATGGTGTGTAAACCTCAACGGAAACAATAAAGGTGCTGTTTACCTCAGGAGAGAACTATCACAAGGGCCATATAGGGTTGTATGGCATATTCCAGATGATAGCAATGTGAATGCTATAACTGCAGAATTTATGTATGCGGCTAAACCACTTTCATCCATGATGTTGCATTCTACTTTATTTCTGCATGTATTGAGTTATTCTCAATCTTATTTTTATTGTCACTAAAAACTAAAGGCTACTTGCAAAGATGCAGCTTGGGATTTAAGCATGAATTTGTCGTGAAATTATATGATAGTACTGAATATCTTGAACTTGATCACATTTTAAAAAAACAGTGATTTTGATATGACAGTGATGGACTCCTGCAAATTCTTGTACCCAAGATGGTTGCATAAGCGGCGGCTGCTGATCTCTGGGGCAACTTTGTTGTTTGCACAAATCTACAAGTAAACTGCCAGTAGTGGTAAGGAAGGGGGTTTTGTACACATGGAATATTAATATGCCCTATGCCAATCCTTGCAATACTATACTGTGCGAGAACCCCATTACATGAGAATGGAGTTTGCAATTATGGTAGCATTATACTAATTTATACATAGGAGTTCCAAAAGAGCACTTCTTGATTTTCTGAAGCAGTGTCTGCTGGTTGTTTGTGAAACTTCTGTTGAGATGGTAGCCACAGCAACTATGATTTTTACTGTTTTGGCCATGAGCTTCAGACTTTGTATAGTGGATTCTATGTGGTAGTAATTGCCTTGTGACGTGTTTTAGGTGTCTGTCATGGAATGTATATGAATATACACCACCTCCTTGGATGTGAAATATAAGGTGTCATGTGAGATGGATTTGGAGTATTTTCATAGATTTCTGCATTTTTTGTTTTTTCTCCAACTATTCTCTAGATAGACTATGTTATATTGTTGTCTGGATTCTCATTTGGAAATGTAATGATTATTAAAGGTCTATATTTGATTCCATTCAAAGTCCTTTCGCTACAAACATGCAAATACATTATTTCTGCATGAAGGGCTTCCCGTCCCGGCACACGTTTGTCTCAAAGACAAGAAACCCACATTGATGTCTCTACCCAAGTATTTTGCTGGGCTAATCCATTCTCTCCTGAAACTTTGTTGGGCATGAAGATTTCATTTTTGGCGGTAGCGTCTCAACGCACTGTATGCCCACTTTGCCTAGTTCCCCTTTTTGGACTGGCCTTTCTAAAATAAGAAAATACCCTTGCAAGGTTGGCTCTACCTAGATATTGTGAGAGAGAGAGTGAGAGCTGAAAGCAATAGTTGCAATAGAAAGCAATAGTTGCAATAGAAGAGTGTAGTACAACTAAAGAGTGGAATAGGTTTTGTCTAAGTGACAAAACCTTATCCTTTACTAACCGTAGTTAGTGAACTAACTGTGGTTAGGGAAAAAAACCTCTAAATTGAGGGAAAAGTGTCCCTAACCTACTTATTACATTACATTGGTCACTCCTGAATTATAACAATAATTCTAACACCCCCTTGCAATGCCAATGTCATGTACAAGGAAATGATCAATCACCAAAAGGAGATAAGTTCAGGGCACTGCGAAATGCCTCAAACTTTTCACGTGGAAGTGCTTTGGTGAAAATGTCTACAACATTGTCATGTGTTGACACATAGGTCATACTGATCTCTCTTGCATGCAACTTCTCTCTGACGTAGTGATGGTGAATCTCAATGTGCTTCATGCGAGCATAAAACACAGGATTCTTTGCCACTGCAATAGCACTCTGACTATCAGTGAGAATTAGAGAAGGACCCTCCAATGAAAGATGAAGATCAGCAAATAAACGACGCAGCCAAACACATTCAACTGTCTCTAAGTAGGGATATTAGAGCTAGCAGGAGCTTTAGGACCCATTTTTCTATCACAACATAGGCTTAGGAACATTGTTAGCTTGGATCTTGGATTTACCCCTATTCTGTGGATAGTTTTTCACTACATAATTGGAGAGATCACAAAGGAAGCAAGAATTTAGAAGATTTTTATAGAGCAATGGCTACTCTCTAAAGACACTTCCAACATATTGGGAAGTTCCTCAGCTATGTTTAGCTTGATGGAAATCTGGGGATTCCTTCTAGGATTGATGAAGTTTTCTTTTTCAACCACCGAGACCTGTCCTAGTCCCCTACACAATGAGGGGAGATGACTAAAGAGGGAGAGAGGGAGATCAAGAAGTTCAACCCATACTGGGATCTTAGTAGATCTAGGGACATCAGGTGACAACTTTTGAGTCCACCATTCCAAGTACAAGGGATGGTGCCTAAGGGTCCACAATCCATGCTATAGTGCTCTAGTAGCCATCTTAGTTCTTTCAAATAAGAACACAAATTAGCCCCTCCTAAGGAATCTCACAGTAGTTACAATCATGCCTTTATCAACCCAATTGTTTCTAATCTAGGATTTTAAGAATAACCATGGGAGGCCTAACACTAGGGAGATGACCAATCAATGCATGGGTGTTAAACCATTCCACTAAAGTACAAAAGATGGTTATCATCAAGGAAAGGCATGATACTCATTCCTAGATCGGGGATCAGGGTGTAAGCCCTCTCCAAGAACTCTCATACTCCTTCCTCCACTTTTCCTTCTCGTTCAGTATTCTATTCACTGGTCCTCTGTGAACTATCCTTTTTCTATGAGCCATTCATGGCATATTCCTTGTCTTCATATCACTTCATCTTCTTTGTTAGCTCCTCCCTGCTTAGAACTTTTAGCTTCTCATCTTGCATGTTCAGCCCAGCTCTTGGGTCACAAGATTGTCCTCCTTCAATAGTGTCGTGTGCCTCTCTCTTGCATGTATGTCGCCTTCATCATTGGAGTGAAATGTGCTTGTGATATTTCATCCAACCTCTGTTGCACTACATCTTCCTACAGCTCCTTCATCACCCACACTTTCTTCTGGGATTCTAACTTTATCTGCACCTCCTCTTGGGGTTCCACCTTCACATGCACTTCCACTTGGAGGAGTTTTGTTAGCTGGAAGGTCCACTGCTTATGGAGGTGGTAAGACATCGTGTGGCTGAATTGGAGCATGTGGAGGTATCTGTAAATTGTGATTTGCATCAGATATATCAACAGGGGAACCCAAGGCAATGGGTAGTAATCTCTCAAAGACATCATTGGAAGAAGTAGGCATATTAAATTCAGCTTGAGTGTGAGCTGAATTTTCTGAAAATATAACATCTCTACTGATAATAATCTTGCGTGTGACAAGATTGTAGAGACGGTAGCCCTTGCTCTCTGCACTGTACCCAACAAAAATGCATTTGATTGCCTTATCAGACAACTTATGCCGAAACTCAACGGGCACATGAGCATATGCAAGGCATCCAAAAACACGAAAATGATCCACAAAAGGCTTTCTCCCTTGCCAAACTTCGTAGGGAATCTTGGTCTTCAAAGCTTTTGTGGGAGCCTGATTCAAAACATAATTGGCACACATGAGACCTTCAAGCCAAAATTTGTGAGGCAATCTTTTGCTTTTTAGCATGCATCAATCCATCTCCATAAGAGTACGATTTTTCCTCTCAGCTTTGCCATTTTGCTGAGGGGTTAGCCTCATTGTAAACTGATGTGCAATGCCCTTGTCTTTTAAAAGTGCATCAAAATCTGCAGACAAATACTCCCCTCCTCTATCTGTGCGTAATGTCTGTATCTTGAGTCCTGATCATTCTCAACCATGGCTGCAAAGTGTTTGAAAATTATAAACACTTCTGATTTGCGTTTCAGCCCATAAACCCCAGTGTAGTAAAGATGACCACCCAATGATGGAGTCCTCATGGGACCATTGACATCACTATGAATAAGTTGGAATTTTCGAACAGCTTTTACTGATCCATCCTTCTTGAAAGGAAATCTGTGCATTTTACCAAGAATGCACCCTTCACAGGCATGTGGACGAGGTGTTTCAAGAGAAGGCAATGCATCAACCATAGCATGTTTTTGAAGTGTCATCAAGCTGCCATAATGCATGTGTCCATATCTGGCATGCCATAACTCCGCATTCTGCATAGCAGCAGTAGGAGTGGAAACTGCAAGAGCATGTGCTGGTCTTTTCTCATACATGTCAAGCTGAAAAAGACCATGTAACAAAGTGCCAGACAATCTCAAGGTATAGTCATTCTCTCTGTCATGGACTGCACACTTGTCATCTTCAAAAATGACCTGAAATCTAGCTCTGTTAAGAGTGGACACTGAAAGTAGATTTTTTGTGATACCAGGCACATACAAGACATCAGAAATTTTGAATGTTGAGCCATCAATGGCTGTAAGTTCCACTTCTCCTGTACCACGAACTGAATAGGAGGAGTTGTTGGCACATGTGACCTTTTTATCAACAGGAGGTGGATGCAGAGATGTGAAAAGACACTTCCTGGAAGTGATATGCTTTGAGGCACCGCTATCAAAATACCATGTATTTTGTGTCTCATTGACACTGAGACCTGATGCATCCTTGGAAGAATCATAATTGCATGTCAGAAAAGCATAAGAGTCATCATTACAAGTGGATGTAGTATCCGGAGCAGCTAACTGAGAGTCTGAAATGCAAGACAAGAAGGCATAGTCATGCTTTACAAAGTTGGCTGTAGCTTGCTCATTGTCAGATGCATGAGGAGCTGAATTTGAAACGGCCGTACCGGAGCTGTTTTTCTTTTCTTTTGCAAGCCTCTTCTTGCATTCTCCAATGTAGTGACTTGGCTTTTTGTAGTAATGACATATACCCTTCTTCTTGGGCTTACCTGCATCACCCTTAGTTTTTTGAGAAGGCTGTCTTGAACCACTGGAAGGCTGATTTGCTGATGTCTTTGCTTGTCCCTTTCCTTTAGGCTTGAATTTTGAAAGCATGGCATGTTTACCTGCTCGTGAAGCCACGTTTTTCCTGGTCTGCTCTTCTTGCAACAGAAGTCCTATCAACTCGTGAAAATTGAGAGGATTTGTATCCCCCTTCAATGATAAATTCAGCGAGGTATGAAAGCTGAGATAAGACTCAGGAAGAGAATTCAAAGTAGTGGTAATCATCTCTGAATCAGGAATGATCTCATTAATATTCAGCAATTGCTCTAGTAAATCATGTAGCTTTGTGAGGTGCACTGACACGGAGTCACCCTCTTCCATATGTGTATGAGACAATTCTCTTTTCAAAAAAGACACCCTGGCATCTTTCGAGCTGCATACATGCTCTCCAAAATATCCCATGCTGCCTTTGAGGTCTTACACGACCGGATATGCGGAATGATGAATCTTTTCACTGAAAGAGAAATACACGACAAAGCTAAAGCATCACGTGAATCCCATCTCTTTTGCTCTGGAGTGGTAGGTATAGCTGCACCAACAACTTGTCTTGCAGTTGTACCCTATGCACGACCTCTGCCTCCTCCTTGCTGTGGGGAGGGATATTAGGTGCCACATTTGCTAGGCGGATCTCATCCCCATTTACATAGTCCCACAAATTATGGGAAATTAGAATGTTTGTACCATAAAACTCCAGAGGGAGTAGTTGGTACCATCCAGCTTACTCTCTCGTGAGAGACCACTAAACTGGAAATCATTCTGATTTTGCTGGGCCATGTCTGAGAAAGAAAATACAGCAAATGCAAATCTGAATTTCCTTGCTGGGAATGGAGTGCACAATTCCCAAAAAAATACAGCCAAACACTAGTTGAAAATGCAACTCAAAACTCTGTAATGTCTCTGTCAAAAATCTGATAGAGCATCCAATCTCTCCCAAAACTTGCCAAAAGTGCTTCAAAACACTTACAGAAAGGCAGTGTGAACTGAAACCTACAAAATTGCTCTCCCAACACAAAAGCCCCAATTTGTGGCTTGAAATTGCAACCAGAAAGGGGCAAATGGTCTAAAAGCCCCAAATGTTGCACAAATTGCTCCTCTGCTTGCAAAATCATCGAATTTCACTGCAAAATTGTAGTGTAATTGCAAAAGTCCCAATTTTCTGCAAGAAATTAGCCAAAAAATGGCTCTCTACACAAATGCCTATCACGAAACACCTTCCAGAGTCCACTTGCAAAGAAAAAAACTGCAGAAAGTACAGCCTCTTCATATGTACGGAACTGACAGTACGAAACTGTCAGTACAAAATCCGTACAATGTATAGACTGTATGGATTCATGTACGGACTTTTGTACGGATGTAGGAACAATCGACGCAGATCTGTACGGTGTAGGTACGACGGTTGTACAAAACAGGTATGACGAATGTACGGCGACGAAGGTACGAATGTATGGCGAAGGTATGGCTATATGAAACAATCTGTACGAGTACTGACGGCGAGCAGTATGGGCTGGCACGACGGTACGGAATGTTGGTGGGCCGTTCGATGGTACGGATACCATACGGAATGTATGGGAGCAGATGCAGGTGTACGGATAGCGAGAGCTCCATGAGCTTGTATGGCTGTACGGACGGAAGCTGCACGATGCAGGAGCTGGTACGACGCAGGAGCTGGTACGGTGGTGCAGGAGCTGAGTCCGTACAGATTGTACGGAGGACTGTATAGATGACGATACTTATACGGACGGGCAGCGAGCTGTTGAGCTTGGAGCAGAGAGCTTGCGAGCAAGGAAGCAAAGAGCAGGATCTTGCTGCTCTGATACCAAATGTGAGAGAGAGAGTGAGAGCTGAAAGCAATAGTTGCAATAGAAGAGTGTAGTACAACTAAAGAGTGGGATAGGTTTTGTCTAAGTGACAAAACCTTATCCTTCACTAACCATAGTTAGTGAACTAACTGTGGTTAGGGGAAAAAACCTCTAAATTGAGGGAAAAGTGCCCTAACCTACTTATTACATTACATTGGTCACTGCTGAATTATAACAATAATTCTGACAAATATTAGTTGTTCTATGTTACTCTTCCTATTCAAATAAGCATTACTAAGTTGGAGTAGAACAAAGTAATTATTCAAAGACAAGTATTAGTGTAGCTTAGTCATGTATAAGTATTATTACTATCTAGCTAGTAAGAGATGACTCTAATTTTGGTCATGTACTAATATACTAGTCATTTTTAATTCTTTAATGAATGATAAGTGCTATTGATTACCTTTTAAGTATTACCTAGTTAGTAATGTTGAGAGATATGGTGCCATAAGCACTTGTAGAGCAAAGGTATGAGCAAAGGATAAGCTGCCACATGGCATGGAGGAGATATCCCACATGTGAGCAAGCAAAATGGATGTAAGTACCCTCACCTATAAAAGGGAGGTTCATTTGAAGGAATATCAATCAAGCACTTTGCACTATCTCAAGATTCTCTTTATGAGTCCAAGTTAATCTATCTTGGAACCTAATTGACTTGAGATACATGTCATGAGCACTCTCTTCATTATGCTTGCACTTAGGTTGCATCCTCCGTAGATTAGTGTTGTATTAGGATGTTGTCTTAGTGACTAGGAGAGTAGGATCCTCACTTTGTCATGGTATCAGAGCTTAGGTCTAGTCTCCTAGTTTAGTTGTAGGCATATCTTAGGAGCTCATGTTTTTTCTCTTAGGTTAGTTTTTTGTTCTAGATTGAGGGAGAGTTCCGTCCATCTGAGATTGAAAGGTTTCCGTTCATCTTATTCAATTCATTGTTTCTTTGAGAGACATTGTGTGTGTAAGAGAGAGAGTATCTTCTTCTTCATTTTGACTTGAGAGATGTGAGAATAAGATTTTTCAAAGTTTTGAGAGGTGTATTGTGAGGAGTATTGCTTCTCTGTCTTTCAAACTACAACTAAGGTGGCCTATCTACAGCGTCTAAGCTCCTATCTACAAAGGAGAAGTGTCTAGCAGCATGACAATGCAGGCAACAACAAGTACAAATCCACTCCAGCTGCCCTTGTCGATTGCATAGCACGGTGGCAGCCTTTCTTCAGCTTGACGTCACGGGAACGGAGCTTGGGGGCGACAGGAGGAGATGGCTACAAGCTTATCCCATAGTTGAGCTTCTCCAACTCTGCTGCGCCATCACTCCCTATAGTCTACGCTTTCCAGCAGCCAAAGCCGTGCCTCTCCAAAACGGCAGCCCGTTCACAATAGAAGTGCCAGAGCATTTTTAGCTCTTGGCTCTCCATAGCTTCAGACCTGCAGACAGCCTTCTCCTTCAATGCTCAGCCGACGGAATCAGCTCATCGACGCTCCTCTGCAATGACCCGACCGCGAGCTGCTACAACTCCGAACTCTACAGAGCTTAAGGCTCCCACCACCTCCGTCTAACTCCAATGGCTGTTGAAGGCCTTCTCCTGCAAGGCGCACCCGCATCTCTGTCACGAAGCATTTCCATCGTCGTCGCAAATTCGCCGCATCTCCGTCGACGCACTGAGATGAGAGAACAGATTGAATAAGTTTCTACAAAGTCTCCTAAGGTTTCATTGATTGACACGTGTCAAGATAGGACTTAACTGTGGTTACCTTAATGATCACCATGGTTAGGTTTAGTTGCGTGGACCATGGTTAAGTTAATCTAGACTTGGGTTAACTAACTTGGGTTAGAAGGTTGCCACATGGCACAGGGCCACCTAAGCACACAGCCCCTGCCAAGCACAGTCCTGCAAGCAGCATGTGAATAGCCCAGCCACATCATCAAAGGCCCCTCTTCTTTACAAAACCTTCAAGAAGCCATAACTTGCAATCCAGGAAGAATTTGCCCACGCTCCAAAAAGGAAAAGTGATCGTCTTTTCAAGCTCTACGCACCTGTCAACTCAGATTTTCTGTATGCAATTAGACACTGCCAGATTTGAAAGTATCATCAAACTGGTAAGACCTTTGCAATGGCAATCCGCACTCCAACTGTTGAGAAATTCACCGGGGATGGATTTCACACATGGTCTACACAAATGAGATATCTTCTGATGCACCAAAAGCTTTGGAAGATTGTAAAAGAAGATATACCCACTGCACAAAATGATGCTTGGAAGGAAAAAGATGAAGCAGCACTATCACTCATTGGATTGCACTTAGGTCCAAACATAATTCATCATATAGACTCTAAGGATCATGCCAAGGATGCATGGGATGAGTTGAACACAGTGTTTGGTGCAAAAGCCAAAAACCAAGAGATCCATCTTAAAATTGAATTCTATGGTATGCACATGGGCTTCAATGAATCCATGGCACAATTTGTCAACAAAATCAAAAGCATTATGACTCAACTAGAGGGCATAAATGCAAAAGTAGGAGAGAAAGATGCACTTGCAATTCTCCTTAAAAGCATGCCTGCAGAGTATAGTGCATTGACAACCACTTTGAAGAATTTGCCAGATCCAAAGTTTGAAGAATGTGTATCCTCTCTTCTCGAAAAAGAAAGAGAGTTAAAGGCATCGACATCGACATCAACATCGACATCAACATACAACAGCTATAATGAAGAACAAGCACTATTCAGTAAAACATCAGTGAAATGCTATCATTGCGGAAGGATGGGTCACTATCAAAGTGACTGCAGATTGAAGAACAAACCAAAGTGTCACCATTGCAAGAAGCTCGGACACAAGGAAGAAGATTGCAGATTGAAGAATCAACAAGTCAACTACGCGGAGTCATCATCAAGCCATGAGCCAAAAGGTGACATCAATGGAATGTATTGAGAAACCTTGCCAACCTTGCCTATTATGTTTTGTAATCAAACCTGACCACCTGAGAGTAGCTATGAAAGCACCCAGGGGAGGTATTGACATGTAAAAGCCACACTTGACCACCTTAAGTAGCAATGCATGCACTAAGGGGAGGTGATGGATTTGTAACTCACATCTGACCACCTTGCAGTAGCCAAAGGATTATGGCACCAAGGGGAGGTGTTGAGAGATATGGTGCCATAAGCACTTGTAGAGCAAAGGTATGAGCAAAGGATAAGCTGCCACATGGCATGGAGGAGATATCCCACATGTGAGCAAGCAAAATGGATGTAAGTACCCTCACCTATAAAAGGGAGGTTCATTTGAAGGAATATCAATCAAGCACTTTGCACTATCTCAAGATTCTCTTTATGAGTCCAAGTTAATCTATCTTGGAACCTAATTGACTTGAGATACATGTCATGAGCACTCTCTTCATTATGCTTGCACTTAGGTTGCATCCTCCGTAGATTAGTGTTGTATTAGGATGTTGTCTTAGTGACTAGGAGAGTAGGATCCTCACTTTGTCAAGTAATAGGTAAGAGAACTAAATAATTCATTTAACTTAAATGTTTAAGTGTAATACTCGTTAGCCAAGTTACACATGGCATTAGTTACTTTGAAACTAACAAAGTATTACAACTTTTCAAAAAGTAATTTAAAAGCAAGTATAGTCTTGTACTCCTTAACTAGCTTTTGTTAGCGTGTAGAGATGAAACTAACTACTAACTCTCTTAGTTTGTAACTAATGACTACTATCAATCAATGCTTTGGTATTACTTAGTAATTAAAAATATTTCTAACCAAATAGTTTATTACAAGTGTGTTGTAGGGACCATAAGTGCAATTTCTTTTCTTTTGATATTAGGGCTCAAGTTCTTTTTTCTGTTGGACTTAAAACATGCAAGCTCAACAGGACATGCTTGACATTAGTTCCTATAATCTAACACACTCATGTCCCTATCTGATTATCTTTTTCCACTTGTAATGCTTAATTTATATAATAAAAGACATGGGATGTGAAAAGTGTTGAATTAAACAGTAATCATATAAACCAGAGGGAAAGTGGGTTTAGGAGTTCTCATCATGCTTTAATTCATATATTCCTATATGATTTCATATCCATGGCTCAACTTGATCTTGTTACTTTACACACTTTATTTATAAAAAATATTGTATTGCACCATTCTTTTAGCCATCAACTCTGCCAAACGCAATCTTGTTCACCCACCTTAAATGCCTAATATACTAAAAAAAGGCAATGATTACGATGGGCAACTGGATTTCTTTTGGTGATCAATACTTGCATCATGCTTGATCCTAGCAAGCCTTATAGCCTTGCATACCCATTCTCCAATGAGATCTTTTTTACATGTCAAATGCTAAAACTATTGAAAAGTGGCTTGTTTATTGAGAAAAGGGTCATATTAGACAATGTAAGGATTGAAGACAAATGGATTGAAGTGGTGATAAGGCCTTACACCATGATTGATAACATCAATCCTAACTCGTTTTGCCCCATCCCCCAATTGGGTCTTATAATTACTAACCTCAAAACACTAAATTTATAAAAAAACGACAAATTTGTTATGAAAAGGGTTTAGGGTTTAGGGTTAAGTACATAATGATTATAGGAGTTGGAGTGGAAAATGGATTCAAAAGCCCTTCCATCATACTTAACTTTCAACAACTCATATGGCTACAATGGTCTAACTAGACCTTGTTTACTCACCTCAAATGTTACCCAAAATTGACTCATTTGGTGTGAAAAGGACTAATAAGATCGCGATTATAAGAATTTGAGAGGTAGATGGATTCTGCTATGGCTTCACACCATGTCTTAGTCCATCGAGTCCTAGATCCTTTCATGCCTATGTCTCAACTAAACCTTGTTTGCCAGAGGCACATTTTTAATCTAAAACTAGACATATTTGATGTGAAAAGGGGTAATTTAGACAATGATCCAAGAATTGGCACAAAAATTGACGTGTGATAAGCCCTTGCACCATACTTGATCGCACAACTACTATGGCCTTGGACACCCATGGCCCAACTGGATCTATTTATACCTACCTCTTGCTTAATTTATTGAAAAATGAACCATGAAAATCATTGAAGTAATAATGGAAAATGGATTTAAGTGGTAATTAGTCTTAAAAATTCTAAGTCCCATAAGTTTTTATGGCCTTACACATCCATGGCATAATAAGACACTATTTAACCATACTCTAAATTCTTGCTCAAAACTAGAGTGAAAAGTGCTAAATTAGGGCATGTCTAATTTAATTAGAGGGGCAAATGATTTCAAGTGTGGTAATAAAGCCTTACATCATGCTCGATACCCTCAAAGCATATGACCCATGGTACCAAAAGATTGCATTTGGTTCGTAGGATTATTTTATTGTGTTCTCATGAAATTATTTTGTCAATGCTTTATTAATGTATATTATTTCACAATTGCCAACACTTCACCTTCACTAATTTGGTAGTAAAAGCAAATAACCTTCATATTATTTTCAAAAACGAGCAAATCCTAGTAGACTCCATGTAGCCTCATGTCATGATTGTTTCAATTAATAGCATTTATGCAAGCTTGTTTTATCCAACTTTCATCAACATAATTGTGCAACCTATAGTGTAAACACACGAGGTTTATTGCGTTCCAAATTTTAATCAGTATTATATGATGGAAGATTAAATGTTTGTATATGAATGGTAACATATATACTTAAGTGTGAGAGACTTTTTAAAACCTTAAGAAGAGATATGCTTGCCTACTACAAGAGAAAATCATTGAATGCCTGTCTCAAATTGGAGGGGCTACCATAGAATTTCATTTGAAAGGCCAATTTTAATACAATTACTTGTATCAACAGATGTTGAGAAGGTGCCTCAATGAAATATTGAAAATTGGTCTTTACCGTAGACAACCTAGTCCCAATTCTCTCTTTTCTAAAGACCTCGTGAAGCTATTCAGTTCAAGCCATTTGTTTGTCAATTGTTTTCTAGGTATAGATTTATTGATTGCTTTTTGATGGCTTTACAAGTGTTTTTTGTCTTTAGCTCTAAAAGGAAAATCGAAGCTTTCTTAAGCTTCGATTTGTGGGCTCATAGGGCACTTCTAACATTGCGGCTATCTCATTAACATCCTGTGTTTTCCAAAGCTTCTTTTGTCATCAAAGCCCATACATTGGCATCAAAGGATTTTGATGGCCTTATAACATGGGATTTGAGTGGGGTAACTTCTTTAGACCTATAGGTGCATTGCATTGAGGATCTGAGTTGGCCATAAATTTGTTTCCCTATGGTAATGAATATGATTTGCAGATGGAACCAATTTGCTGGACAATAAATAAAAACAAACATCGATAGTCATTGAGACTAAATCCACCAAGGACTTTGGTCAAAATCTTCAAATTCTTACAATTTGGAACTCTATGTTAGTGCTTTTAAGAAATGCCAAAATAGCATTAACAAAACTATTAGATAGGCCATGTCCTATGCTATCTTGCATGTACACCTTTTCTATGTGATATCCTTCAATGTGTTTTATTTTGTAAAAGGATACATAATCACCCTTGCATGTAGAAGTTGGATTCACTGATGGCAAATAATGATATACCTAACTTTTTGACAATTTAAAAATACATTAAAGCATAAGTAAGATACCTTAGCAAAGTTTCTACTTGCAAAACATAAGTGTAATCCCAACAATTAGTACTAGAATTTTTTATAAAAACTAAGAATATGGTTTGGGCACAACATTCAATGTTGCAATTCTCATACATTCGCAAAAGATGATAGATATAACCTAATGGAAACGAAAAGAAGACATCATTTTGAATATGGATAATGAAAAATTAAAAGCAACAAGTATAAATGAAAATAATATCAAGAATATGGTTTGGGCACAACATTCAATGTTGCAATTCTCATACATCCACAAAAGATGATAGATATAACATAATGGAAATGAAAAGAAGACATCATTTTGAATATGGATAATGAAAAATTTAAAGCAACAAGTATCAATAAAATAACACATCAAAACCCTCAATCTCTACAAGGTTTAAAAACAGTATCTAATAGATATAATCATCATTCACAAATTCAAGTATTGAAAACATATTAAAAAAACACAAAACACACCATTCACAAAGGCCTCCCTCTCAAAGTCTAATGCATCTCTATCCTCTCTATTCTTGATGATAGAGATTTGGTGAAAATATTTGGTAGATTCTTCTATGTGTGATGATATGCTCTATCCTATGCCTTCTTCCTCATGAAGTGATCTGAATACCAACATGCTTTATATAAGCATGGAACATTGGATTCTGTGCCAACGCAATACAAATTTTATCATCTCAAAGAATATGAGGCACCATCTCACTAAAATTCCAAATCAACAAACACTCAACAATGAAGTTTGCTTGCTAAACAAAACCCATAGGCATGGGAAGTACCCCACAAATGACAACTTGCCTTAAATCCTAGTTCAACTTGTGCCTAAGCCACCTTCCTTTTCACAAAAGTCCTAGTGTCTCAAATGTGAAATATGTAGAATTATAAACTATAATTTTAGATGAAGTTTCCTTAACTAGAAAACAAATGTTAAAGAAAGTTTACAAATGCTTATGAAGTATCAAACATAATTACAACTTGGTTTTTGTGGGATAGATGTTTTAATGATACGGGACTTGTATTAGATTATATCTATGTGAGAGTTGGATCTTTTCAAATGAAAATCCATCAGAATCCAAGTTTTTAGAATAATCATGTTCAATGTTATCAACTATCATCAATTGTGCGCCAATAGGATGACATGTTTAGAAAGATATTAAACAGGATTCAAATGATCACTCACAATCAAAATGATATTCACAAAATAGGTTTGATATGTATAAGAGATCACTATAATGATTTAACACTTCCTTATGTACTCTACTTAAGGGGGTTAACTCAAATCCACAACAAATGTATTTTTGAACAAACAGATGACAATTATACATCTGTATGCACATAATCAACCAATATTTCCATTATCCAACTAGTCTCCATCATATGATGCATTGCCAAGAAAACATTTGTACAATTCAAATGTATAGTTAAATATTGACATCAATCCTTCAAATTTGTGAAGCATTTCAAATAGGACAAAATAGAAATTTCACAAGGAGCAACCCTTGAGAGAGCAACTCATGGCTTGCCATCTTATGCCATGATGAAGACCTCGTGGAGTTCAGTTCAACAAGACCTACTCTTGGACCTTTAGTTGTCGTGATCTTGTTAGCTGTAGAGATTTACCTTGAAAAAGAAAAGAAGAAATGAAGCCTACTATAGTTGTATAGGATGATGTTCTAGTTGATAGCATAGAAATAATCAAGTACAAAGTAGAACAAAAACTAGTAGTCAAGGATGCTCAAGAAAATCTACACCCAAGTTACACGTGGCTACAGCCCAGGAGACCTTAGTCATTTTTGTTGATGATTAATCCTCTCTATTGTCACATCTTATAGAGGAAATATTCAAAGAACGTGCCTATCATGCATGCAGATGGGCATTACTATTGTCCACATCATCTAAGAAGATCCTCATATGTCACCATGAAAATAAAGTCTCCACATCCTCAATTCGAAAAGGCCTTTAATTTTCTATTAAAATACTCATGTTTTGGAGAAGTCATTTCTCTTTGAATCATTGCTTGGCATACACTTTAACCAATAATGCATCAAGCATATTATTGATTTGGAAGAGTTTTTTTCCCCCCAAAAAGAAAGGAAGCTTCTATTAATGCTTGAAAGATTTCATACAAGACAATAGCCCCAAAGGTGCTGAGTATGAAAAAACTGGAAAAGGTTGAAAGAAAAACTGGCCTATTCTAGAGAAGCCCAGCTCAGAATTAGGGCTAAATGCCAAGTGGGGGGACCATACAGCCAGCGAATCCCTCCCGAGTGAAAATGTAGAAAACACCTACAGGCCAAGCCTTGTAGAAACGAGCATGCCTCTCAATAGTCACCCTGGAGCCTAGAGTCACACGATCCCAGGTGGACATGGAGTGTAAATGCTATCTTGCTAGATGGCAACCAAGGTAGCTGAGGGTGGAACTGGGTGCTCTCCCATCACGAGACTGCAACGAGCCACCCAAATGTTCCAAGCCTTGATGCTGGCTACCACCTCCCAAACACTATCTTCCCTAGGGGAAGGAGGAGCTAGGGTGTCAGGGGGGGTTGCCTCATGGAGTGCAATCCTCTAAATGCTCTGACCCTGTATCTGGTAGGTTGGGGAGATCTCATCAATCTGGAATGCATGTCCTCCCTCCATCAACCAAGCCACCATCCCCCAAGTGAAGTCTTTGTGAAGAGTCTGCATGCATGTCATGATCCTGAGGGCTCTTATCTAGATCCTTGCTATGCTACGATAGCTCTGTAGGCAGTGTGGGATAGTCTCTAGGACACTATCTGAGCAGCAATGGCACTGCCCCTCCACTCACATTTGTTCCAACCACGGGCCAACCACGGGCTGATGGGTAAACCTCTGTGGGCTACTAGCCAGAAGAAGTAAGAAATCTTCATCGGTTGCAAGCTAGACCACAACCGTGGACCACAACTGTGTCCAAAACCTAGAGCGAACATCCCGAGGCACTCTCAACGTTTCCTAGTGTCTCTCCCTCAAGGGAGTCCATCTCAATGAGTCCATCTGAAGTCTCCTACCAATCCATGTGGTGTAGGAAAAGAAAGCCACCTCATCTATCGTCTCAGCAAGGCCACCCCTGGAGGGCTAGAACCACTCCCCAGGGTCCCATTGGACCTCCCTCAGGGGTCTACCCTCCCATAGCCAGAGGCACCATCATCTAGAGGCATCCTGCTTTGAGATACTGGGAGGATCGATGTGCCACTCCTTCCCCAAGTGTCCTACCACTTTGATCATCTACCAGTGTATCCCATCAAGACTCCCATCCATCTCAAGGTCACTCCCAATGAGGGGCTACAGTAGGCCTCCAGGTCCTACACGGAAGAAGTCGAGGTCCGTGCTGTCACGTTGCATCAAAATCCTCAAGGGAACACCAATACGAGAAAACTTCCCTAGCCATCTGTTGTCTCTCCAAATGTGAAGTACTTCCCACCAGGACTCAGGAATGGTGGCTAAGTCGATCTCGCATCCTCTGTGAAAGCACCAACAGGAGGCAATATACCAGGCAATGTGTTTTTCCATCCACAAATACTCTACATATGTTTATTATGTGGTTTCTCATTCATAATTCTCTAGATACGTCAAATCTACTAGAGGGTATTGAAGGCCTTTTTAAATTCTACTTACCACCAAAATGGCAATGAACCTCTTGTTAAGCTCTCAAAGCATCCTTTTGTTAATAGGATCTCAATAATTATTGTTAACTTTGTCGACCAAACTTCTTTGTCATTGATATGACTACAAAGGATTGGATCTAGAAAAATTGCAAGAACAATTGCTATATGTTGTCGTTGAGAGACTATCTTAGTGATATATCTTTGCATCAATGGAAGGGCGAGGAATTTGACCACATTGATGACTTGTACGGGTTGGTAATTGTGGGGAAAGGGAATTGGATAGAAAAAAACCTAATGATTGGGTTTGTTGCTTGGTAAGATTGCCCTATAGTGGATGCAATGTTGTGAAGCGTCATAGTGGAGGTAGTGTGATCGGATACAGGAGTGCTATAGTCAAGAGAGGCCATCAAAGATGGGGCAGGATGGTTAGGGGAGAAAGGGGTCAGGAGACCTTCGGAGGATGAGAGGCTATTGAATAGTGGTGAAGAGGTGGTAGATAGCGGAGAAGTATTAGGAAGGAAAGGAAGTCAAATTGGAGATCACAAATTGAGGAGTTGTGTTTTGTCATCATTGAACCTTATAGTTGGGAGCTTGGTATAGCCAAGGATGAGTTGCTTGAAAGCTATCAAGAATTGCCATTTGTAAGCCTACCCACTAATAAGATGCAACAATAGTAGAGGATGAGGGGAAGGGTTATAGTAGGCAAAAGGAGAGGAGAGGAAGGGTAGGGGGTAGGAGAACTAAAGAGGAAGTCCAAAAGGAGAGAGTCAGAAGGAGAAGCAAAGAGCTACATAGCCTCTATGTATGTGTGTGTGTGTGTGTGTGTGTGTGTGAGAGAGAGAGAGAGAGAGAGAGAGAGAGAGAGAGAGAGAGAGAGAGAGAGAGAGAGAGAGAGGTGATGGCAATTTTTATCTAAGCTCATGGGAAGTAGCTTTCATCTTGATTTGCCTTCTCATAGCTTTGTATCTTATTGGCTTTTTTGAATATCTGCCCATTTGGTTGGCCTGCTCTAATTTTTGGCTTTTGCTTTTGTGCATTTGTCTCATTTTGTTTGTTATTTTTTTGCATCATCTACTCGTTTGGATCTGCAAAAAGTATTGAGACTTCTTGGGACTCACAATTTGTGCCCACGCTTCATCTCTTCTCTCATGAGTTGGTTGCGAGCTGGGTTGAGTTCTGATCTTTGCTGCATTTAATCAGGCACACGTTTCTTCATTTTGCCTACTTCCCTCTATTTTGTTTATTTTTTGCTAAGTCCCTATATTCCTCCCTAAGGTTACTCTTATTAAGGTTTTATTGGGATCCTCTCCTCTCAGTTTTACTCAAGCTCCTCGGTTGTGTATTTTGCCACTTTTCATTGGGGTTTCTCTCAACCTACTCCTTCATCTTCTTGCCTCCTAATATTACAATGGGATAATATCCTTCTAGTTAGCAACTATGGTATCCTCTTCCTCACTAGGATACTCGTCAGGAACTCAAATGTTGAGATATTGATGCTTCGACTGATGGCTTTGTGCACATGGAAATTGAAAATACCATTGCTCATGCAAGTGCATATGCACAATATGTTTTATGAATTACTACACATCTAAGCTAGGACAAGCTAGTACTGACCTTCACCTACAAGATTGCTTTGCCCTCAATTGTATCTCCGGTTTGTGTGTACTCTAAGAATACAGTTAGTATATTCTATCCTAGAAAGATGCCTTCAGCAGATGATGTTGCCAAATGGACAAAAGCTCTATTGCAAGCACATGTGATAGATGGTGTGTATTTGGTTGCACCCAATTTCTATGAAGTGCTCCTCACTGAGCCCAAATGTAGAAATTTCCTACTTGAGGCATTGCCTTTGATGTTTGGCACACAGATGATTCATGTACCATGGTCCCCTACCAAATACTATTAAGGCTTAATACCACAAAGTTGTCTAGTATGGGTGGAGGTAGTTAACCTCCCTAAATAAATTCAAAAAGACCTCCCTTGGTAAAGTGATTTGCCTTCCTCATCCTACAGGGAGTCAAAATAGATTTTTCATTTTATGGGACACAAAAAAGCCTACAATACCTTCTATTGCTAAATATTTTGAGCTTAAATGGGGAGTATTTGCAGCATGTGCATGTTACAGGTGTCACAAATTTGGCCATGTGTTTGCAAAGTGCCTTGTTTTATTGCATTAGCCTCCCCCAGTGGTGGCAGTGTTGCAGCCTGACTTGCCCCCACCCAATAAAGCAACTCCTACAATGCTGAATGGGAAAGGCAAAGGTAAAGTGACTATTCTATCTTCCACCAGGTCTCAGCCTCAGCATAATGTCAAAGAAAATAGTCAAGCAAAGGGTAAAGAATATGTTCTCAGACACAAATGGGGGACACATCTCTAAAAGACCACCATAAGCTTCTATGAGATCTTCAATATCAAGAGCGTGGGATGAGTATGAAGTTACATCTGGTTTCCCTTCCTCCTATCATGATGTTGCTATGGTTGGTGGGCCCCTTTGGATAGACATTGTGAAAGAAAAACATAATATAGCTGATTCTATGCATCTTGGAAATGATATGGATTTTTTTCCACATATCATTTTCTCTATGTATATACTAGTAAAGCGTGTCTCTTATAATGCATAGGGAATCCATGATCCCAAAAAATGTAGGCTATTTTGGCATTATGTTTATAAAACTCGATCACATATAGTTTGCTTACAGGAGCATAATCAACACATGCTTGCTGAAGAACATCGACATTTTGCAAGCTCGGCCCATTTTATGTAAGTTAATTTAGAAGAAGTCTAGAAACCACTTATTTTTGAAAATTTCCTTGTACCCTCAATTCCCTCTAGCAATTTAACATCTCTCCCTCCACTAGCAACATGGCAGATCAATGATTCAATAAAGAAGAGATACATAAAATTTTAGATGTTGACATTCTCTTCAATCAACAATGCTAAAAACAATGAGAAAATACATTTTGGCAAACTCAGAATGCCAAAATAAAATGATCAAGGAGATCTTAAAAGATTCCTCCAATTTTTTGACGTAACATGTCATGCTAGTATGGCTAATATGATAAAATAAAAGCAGCTTAGTTTCCCATGGCCTTAATTGACGAGGCCTTTAAATGGTATCTTGACATTCTTGTGGAGGAAAGGCCACATGGGTGATTAATTCAAAATGATATTTCAAATATAAAGGCTACCAAATGGCCTTGTAAGGCCTTACAACTTGGGAATATCAAGCAGGGGTGTTAACTACAGTTTCTTGCATTGACTATCAAATGTATTGAGAGTGCTAAAATAGACATTCACAAGTTTGCTGAGTAAATAGACAGATGACATAGGAATTTGGAAGATGTAAATGGAAGAATAGAATGAACAAAAGACAAACAAAAATGCTAGATGTTTATCAAAAGAAGGCAAAGCTCATTCCATTGTAGAATTCTCCACACAACACTTGGGTCAATGAGTTGCACAAATACTCAAATTCAAACAACTATTAACTCTGGTACCCTTTACAATGATGTGATATTCCCATCAATGGTCATCCACATCGTGTGATGATGCTAGGCATTCAAGCTATCTGATGTTCAAATGTGACTTGTTAACATCTAGGCACCTAGGGTGGTGGTTACAAAACTACCTAGCAAATTCAATAGTGGTATGGCATGTTGAGTGTGGTCTCTGACTGGAGCTGACTGGAGGGCATATGATACATAGCTAGATTCGGATAGGATAGAGTAGGATGAGCTAGACATGTAACATGTTGGCACTCACGATGGATGAATGAAAATTTGCAAACTCCTACAAGGATTGATGAGACTTAAAACATTGGAATACATCATTTTAGGACAAATTTTCTCTTGGTTGAGAGCCCATAATGACAAAAACATTACTAACTATGGGTCAAGAATGACTTGAATGATGCTACCATCTCATTAAAGGTCATGGGTGATAGCAACTAGCTAGCCAAGAGGTTAGTGGGATCTATAACCTTGAGTGTGTTTGAGCACCTACTACTAAAGAATCCTTATGCCACATGTAGGGGCTTCTAGATGAGTAGTAGAATACTCACTATAAGTTGGAACCATTTCCTTTACCAAAATCTATGAAATCACTTGTGGAGGAAACAATACAAAACTTACCAACTGTGGTGATAGAGGAAGTTTGAACACCATTATTGTAAGCCAAAACCTATGACCCATGTAGGAGATTCTACGTCCCAATTGTGCATGGGGAGAAAGTCATGTTTGGAAAGTTCCCTGATTGAGAAGATAAAGACCATCATCTATGGACCGATCCTACTTCTCTAAGATGAAGGTCAAAGTAGAAATATGTTACCTACTATCAAATCACCAGAGACCCACTTGCAGCACCTTCTAATGAGCCATATGCCTTCAGCCATCCATGACCTTTGTGCCATCATTGTCAAGGGATGGATTGGTAGCATAAGTAGGTAAGGGAAATGGGGGTGAAAGAGGGTGTCATGGAAGAGATGCAATTGCAATGTGCATACGACTGCACAAGGTTGAAAAGGGATGGGTACCATGGAAGTTGTGAGAGTTGAACCCAAGCAACAATCTATGCTAGGCACTGAATGCCTTGACATGCATCCTCAAGAGCTTGCTATTGAAACACTTCTTTGTGTTGGGCCTCTACCAATTTCATTTAGAGGGTGTCATGGTTTTGATTTAGCTCTAGGTTGCCCATCCACAAGTCCTTGATCTCAGTGTGCATCTTGGCTTTCTCGTTCATCAACTACAAGACTTGATTCATGGTGCAAAGGTTCAAAACTTGCCCTCGGGTCTAGGATATTGGGAGGGTTAGAGCTGGTGCCGATTGGGTTAGTGGTGGGATAGAGGGCAGCATTCTCATATTAGCTAGGACATACAACTACTCGATGCTTAGGGTCAAGGTCTCTCAAAGCCAAGATTCTGCGTGCTTACAGCTTTTGTGCACCACATTGAGCTACTACTTTAGGCTCTTGATTTGCTTGTACTAGTCCTTCTCTTGCTTGTTCCATTGTAGACATCACTCTAGACTCCACCCCAAAATATAGCTTCATTGCCTAGAATTCTCCTTTGGATAGGTCCCAATCATGTTGGATAGTGATCTCGTGTTTAAATATTATGAACTCTGGGGACTCGATGGACATGTTCTAGGCCAGGTCATCTAGAAGTATGAGGACATCTGGTTGGGACTATGCTTGGATCATGGGCACCTTACCCTTTTGCTAGAGTTCTACATCTGATTGCCCTTAAGTTGGTGTTTGGTTGCTAGTGGGCAATGTACTACTACCTATGGTGGCATCTTCTCAAACCACAATGCCTTGTGTGGGTGAAACAATTATCTATAAATTTTTCCTGAAGGGCCACTGATGCTGCATTGCCTACATCACTGTTTATCTCCAACTTGTCATTCTAGAGAACCTGCATAGATTACAGCCATGGGTTGGAGAATTAGTTGTAGTTGCTTAATGTGTTGCTACCAAAGGGAATTGCATTTCACTGTTTAGGATCCCTATCAATTTCATAACACCCTTTAGGCTTAACTAGATATAAGTGTCGAACGGGTTAGAGTACTTTTAGTTGTGCTTCAAGAAGTTGCAACTTGGTTTGTGACCATAAAGCTTTTGAGGCTGTCAGGCATCAAAAAATGTTTTTGTTAGTGGCTTCCTATACAATGCATAGAGCCATGATCTTTGAGCTATGATGCTCAATCCACTCCTCCATCTTCTCCCTTTGTTTTGTAGTCTCTCATGTCATGTCAGCTAAGGTGGAGTGTAGGTCATCAACCTGCCGTCACCATAGAGGCTCGACTCTAGGTGGTCCTTTTGCCTCTAGAAATCGGGATAGGTACCAAGCACACCTTTGGCCTACTAGCCAATCCAAGCTAATCTGTGGGATAGCTAGGATATTTGAGGGGTGATCAAAAGAGCGCACAGTTAGGAGCATCATTGCCAAAGTGGACTATACCTCCACCTTAGAATTCTTCCCCTTGGAGGGATTTGAGGTGTCTGACATGGCCTTCTGCTTCGAGAAATTTACAAGCCTGTCACATATGCCTTACAGAGTTAGGTGCACCGATGATTGAGAAATGGCAGTCACAAGGAGTGGGGGTGACCATGGACACAAAAGTCAGAGAGATGATGGGTGCAGAAGGTGGAACCAAAGTTGTCAAGATGGACAAGTGAGGAAAAGACATAGCAGTGGATGGAAATTTGGGCTCCAACACCAAGTTCATAATGGACTATAAGAATGGAGGGCCAAGAGGCCTAAAGGTCAAGAACAATAGGGAGATGGATGTAATGGGCTCTAGGTGCTCTGTCAAGGATCTGACTAGTTTGTTTCCTTTTGCGTCAAGCATCTGATTCTTCAAATTTTACTAGCCAAGGGATCCTCTTCGTAGACTTGAGGCTTCTACCCTTATTTTTCATGGGGGTGGATGATCTCTATAGAACCTATGATCTAGCACCTATGGCCTACTTAGTGCCCATTTCCAACAACTCTTTTAGGCTCATGAGGTTGCTCTAAGGTTGAGGCATAGTCCTTTGGCATGGGAAAAGCACAAAAATAATTTTCCAACCTAGTGCATGAGTTCTCATTGTTGTGCACCCTCTTAACCTTGTTGCAAAGATACTCGAGGAAGAGTGGTGCATAAGCCAGCTTTTCCTTTGTTAATGAGGAGCCACCTTGTTGCCACAGTCAAAATATTGACCACCTTGTCCTAGATTTAGATAAGCTAGAAGAAGAAGCAATAGCAAGGGACAAACATCTAAGTCACCACGCTACTAAGAACTCCTTGGCCTGCCTCTTGCTAAACAACCCCTCCATTTCTACAGTTAACGCTAGCTGAACCTCCTTATTGAGAATTAACTTCAAAAGAAAGAACACATAGTTTCAAGGTAATGAAGTGATTCCACCTTGAAAATTGTCTCTTTATTACATTTTTGTCTCACAATTCGTTTATATGTTTGTTGCAAAAGGTAGAGAGGAATAGAAGATAGAGGTGGATGATATTTAGAGCCATAATATTATTTTGACTTTTTTTTCTTTTTTGGTAAAGGAGGGACATAAAGAGAGAGAGAGAGAGAGAGAGAGAGAGAGAGGGAGAGGGAGACAAAAAGAAAGGGAGAACTAGAGGGAGAGGTAGAGTCCTAGAAAGAGAGGGAGAGAGAGAGAGAGAGAGAGAGAGAGAGAGAGAGAGAGAGAGAGAGGGAGAGAGAGAGAGAGAGAGAGAGAGAGGGAGAGAGGGAGAGGGAGACAAAAAGAGAGGGAGAGGAAGAGGGAGAGGGAGATAGAAAGAGAGGGAGAGGAAGAGGGAGAGTCCCAAAAAGAGGGAGAGGGAGATGCAGATATAAAGAGAGGGAGAGGGACAAGGAGATAGAAAAAGAGAGGGAGGGTAGAGGGAGAGGGACAAAAAGAGAGGGAGGGAGGGAGAGAGACAAAAAGAGAAATATAGAAAGAGAGGGAGAGGGAGAGAGAGAGAGAGGAGGATCCTTTAAATAAAACTCATTACTAAATGTCATTTTCACATTCATTGTTCATTCTCCTACTTCTCACAATCTTCTTTTTTCTTTTCCCAATCATCCTTCTTTTTCCACCTCCTATCTAAGTGTTGAGCCAAGGCACTAGTAGCCCTTCTTTTGGTTCTAAGAAAGGTTAGTAGGCTCGATGGCAAAACCTTCTAGCCTTGGAAATAGAATCACACTTTATAGCGGCTCAACTCACGAGATACTTTATGTCTTGGAGCATCTCTCGAGTTGAGACTAGCTATAATGTGTGCTTCCTTTACCTAGGTTTAGTTCTTCTAGTGCCTTGACTGATCCACCAGCCCATGTATGGGGTTGTGGGGACCCTATGTGGGTGTGTGTGTTGGTTAATTTGGTTGGTCAGCCAACTAGCCAGTTTAGACCCTATATAAGGGCAAGAGAATTTTCCATTGTAGCCCCTTTCCTTGCTATACTTGCCTCCTTTGTCCCCTCTTGGTTGACCTGATGACCCAAGAAGGGTGATGAAGTCATGCAAAAGTGATTGATATGTGCTATGAAGAAGAAGGAGGTTATGTCAAGAATCATGATTTTTTGATTGACCCTCTAATTTCCACTAGAATAACTAAAAGGGCCCAATTTTACTCACACATGTCATAAATTCTACGGCTTACCTCCCAATGGCTCTTACAATTAATAGATTGTTTGTAACATGTACATGGTAATGTAGACAACAGTGGATAGTTGTGGAATGGCAATGAGATTGAAGATATAGGTCTGCAAAACTCACAATTTAACTAGCAAAAATGTATAGGATCCATCCGTAAAGCAAGGACTTAGTATTTTGCTCTATATTTCTTGATAGAAAATCATGAAATGCATCAATCCTTTACAATGTGATGTAGGAAAATCTCAAATTTTGGTTTTTTAATACTCAGATAGTCAAGAAAATGGACAAGGCTCGCTTCCTTCACAGGAAATTGAGAGAGCATTATTTCTATACAGCAAGACATGGTGGGTAGCATCAAGAATGAGCCATACACTATAGGCAAGAAGGCAAGTCATCCTTTCAAGTGGCTTGATACCCTAAAAAGTATTGAGGAAAGCAGACAATTTGCAATAGAAGAGAGCTTCAAAATGTGAGTATTTGGAAGATTCTCAAAGAGCCATACACTACAAATGAGAAGGCATCTTAACCTTGTGAATGATCTCAGTTGATGAAAGACTATCTCGAAAGAGGTGAATACAATCTATAATATGATAGTTGAGAAAATTGATAGCTGGAGTTAAACACACGGGCATCGGGCATTTTGGTACACTACAAACCAAAAGGCTAGTCAACCTTTTTGATGGTTTGATACCCTTGAAAACCTTGAGTTAGCTATACAATTTTCAATAGAAGAGAGGTTCAAAGTGTGGGTCTTTGGAAGACTCTCAAAGGTCCATACACTAAAAACAAGAAGGTAGCTTAACATTGTGAATGGTCTAAAATTGACATATTGGAGTTACACAAACAATTTTCAGCAAAAGGGAGCTTCAAATTGAAAAAATTTAAGTGAGAATCGCTGCAAAAATGCCAAAACTTGTAGATTTCATTGAAAAGATATGGATTTAGAATGTGGAAGCCGTGTGCAATGTGGGGGCAAGATGGGTAGCTTTTTGCAAAGCATTGGATAACCACTATTGTTCAATTTATAGTAGGGTGATGCCCAAAGCATCTCCCAATTCAAGGAAAGGAACAACATCAGAAAGGAATAGATGAGCAGACAATAGAATGAAGATGGAGAGGTTCTAGAGAGCTTTTGGAACAAAGATAAAGCATCACGTTTGAGCTAACTACATGTGGAGACATCCAATCTTGCTTATTGATAAAGGTGTATCTAGAACGAGAAAGACCATCAAAGAGGCTATGAAAACTTTCACTAGGAGCAACAAGGTCCACCAAGACTTTTAGAGCATTGAAGGCTTGTGTTGAAACCTCTCGTACATGCAGAGGGGGAGGTACAAGAAAAGAGACAGACAAATCAATGCTAACAAGATGGCTTCATTTGACATCGCAATATACATGATAGTGGATCGTGAAGATCAAGAAATAGGTGATGAATGGAAAGATTATTTCTTAGTCAAGCTCAGTAGAGGGCCTGTACCATCTGTAAGCAAGAAAACTGGTTAGCGGTTGAGGAAGGCATGCCCAAGACATTGCCATCATGTTTGAGCTAACTGCATGTGGTGACATCTAATCTTCTTAATTGATAGCAAGGCATACTTGGAACAACAAAAACCCATCAAAGAGACGATGGATCATCAAAGACAAATTTCACTAAACACAAAAAGGTTTATAAGGACATCATAGCATTTGAAGTCTTATGTTGAAACCTCTCGTACATGTAGATGGGGAGCCGCAAGAAAAGAGATAGAGAAATCGATGCTATTGAGTTAGCTTCATTTAATATTGCAGAATACATGATAATCAATGGTGAAGATCAAGAAATGGGTGAAAAATGGAAAGAGTCCTATTTGGTCAAGCAACAATAGAGGGCATATACCATCTATAGGCAACAAAACCACCAGCAAGTGGTTGAAGAAGGCAAGTGGTCCACAATTGAGCTACTAACCAGGATATAGGCTTATTAAAGCCTAGACCTGACTAACTTGGGATCTAAGAATAGATATAAGGTTAGAACATGGTCTAACCCGAGGTCGGCAGTCAAGACCAAGAAATGGAAAATGGATAGAAAGAGTCATGTTTATTCAAGCTCAAAAGAGGCCTATGCCAATTGCATGCAAGAGAACTAGCCATGGGTTGAAGAAAGCACGCCAGACGAGATTCCGACCAATAATAAGAAAATCCATTAGCAACGTAGCCATTGCAATGGCATTGCTTGTAGTTGATCAGATATTGAATGCCACACAAGTGAGCACCCTTATACAAAAATAGTATATTTTGCTCGAAAGATAATTTCTCACCAGTTATAACGGATCCATTCTCGCCACTCTTGGAGTATCATAGAAAATATCAATTCCTCAGATTCCCTTAAACCTGAATGTGTATCCTCGAAAAGGATGAAGAAGGGAGTGACATGGAAGAGAAGGAAATAAAGAACCTGTTGAGATATCAAGCTCTATCCCCGACATATCTCCTGGATGACTATCATTTATGTCACCGCCTATGTTAGTTGTACTTGTGGTGTAGTTAGACTACCACGTATGTTTTGGTTTGGGTTCACATATGAACCACGTATTCTAGGTTTTGACATATAGGGTATTTCCCTCTTCTATTGTATTGTTGTTGTGTGCAAAAGTGAAGAAAGGCTTCACCCTCCAACCTTGTGTCCTCTCTCGCTTGTGTGTTGTGAAGAAAGGTGAACTTGAGTCTCCTATCTCTCTCCCTTATTCTTTACATGGTATCAGAGCCTTGTTCGTGGTAAGGAGCTCAAGAAAGAAAGCCAAATTTGTGGTGTCCTGGTAAGAGGACCAGTGTTGCTTTCCTACTTCGAGTTTGGGAGCAAATCTTTGCAGGTAGCACAGCCAGAAGTGCAGGAGTGCACTGCTTCAGATTGAGAGGCCCTTCGAGGTGTGGCGAGAGCGCAGTATATGCTGCGGGTGAGGGCAAAGCCCTTGGTGACTTTATTTTTTTGATTTGAGGCCGTTTTGGGGCCCGTTTTGAAGGCGGAAGTCCTTCACAGGCACTCAGAAAAAGGCCCTGTTTTTGCTGTGCGACCACTGTGTGCGACCACTGTGCGCGGCCAGTCGGTGGAAAGGTGCCACAGAAATTGCATCGTATGCCTGTGTGCAGAGATATTGGGAGTTGCAGATTCATGCCTGTTGCCTGTTGATGCAAAATCGTTACTAGGAAGTGACTGTGTGGTGAAATACCACTTTCGTCAGTGTTGCAGATCTGCCCCTGTGAGGCTCTTTGCAGAAGTTTTGCTATTTGCCCTTCTGAGGCATTTGCTGTGTTTACAGGTTGCTGTTGCAATTCGTGATTTGTAAAATGTCTGAGAATCTGTCTACCATTGTCAGTGAGAAGCTTGACAAGAACAACTTCCAAGCATGGAAGTTCAGGATGACAAACTTCTTTATGGGAAAGGGAGTTTGGGATTACATCAGTGGTGAAACTGCAGAACCAGTTTTGGGTGCTGCTCCCACTCCTGCTGAATTGAAGGCCTTTAAAGAATGGCATGAAAAAGCCAGAAAATGCCTGTATTGGCTGTCCGTTAGCATTTCAGATTCTATGATTGTGCATATACAGGATCTAGAGACGCCTAAGGAGGCATGGGATACATTGGTGAAGCTGTATAGCACAAATACCAAAGCACGAAAGATGCAGCTAAAGCAGGAGTTGCACAATGTGCAAAGGAAAAATCTGAATATAAATGAGTATTCCTTGAAGGTGAAAGGCCTTGCAGATTCTCTTGCCTCCATTGGAGCACCTGTTGATGATGAGGACTTAGTGTCCGTGACCTTGAATGGTCTTGGGAAAGATTATGCACAATTTCGGACATCCATTGGAGTCCGTGAAACATTTCTTGATTTTCAGGAACTTATTGCTCTCTTGCTGAGTGAAGAGCAAAGGAATGGTGGTTCAGCCACCTCAACTTCTCAAGAGACTGCTTTCTACTCGAATACAGGTAGAGGCAGGGATAGAGGAAGAGGCCGTTCTGGTGGCCGTGCAGGAAATCAGAACCAACAGCAACAACAGGAAAACCAGTCCTATGGAGGAGGACGTGGTAGTTCTAGAGGCAGGGGGAGCCAAAGAGGCCGTGGTTCATGGCAAAGGAACCAGCAAGTAAATAGCAGCACAGAATGCTATTATTGTGGAAAGCCTGGACACAAGGAGAATACATGCTATAAAAAGCAGAATGACATCAAAAGTGGAAAGTTGCAGCAAAGCAACTATGCATCATCAAGTGGGCATGGTGACGACAGAAATGAGCACCTTTTTGTGATGCAGCATATGGTTAACTCCATGTCAGGAGATGCTGCAACTTGCAATGATGTTTGGTATGTTGATTCAGGTGCCTCTAACCACATGACCAGTCATGGTGAGTGGTTTCATGATGTCAGAAATTTGGATAAGCCAGGTTATGTTGAAACAGGTGATGATACTGCGCACCCAATTACGCAGGTTGGTAAAGTGCCATTGGCTATGCAGGATGGCAAAACAAAGTACTTGGCAGATGTACTTCATGTTCCAAAAATCACTAAGAACCTGGTTTCAGTTGGCCAGATGGTTGAGCAAGGTCTGCAGGTTAGATTTAACCCTGATGGATGCTTCGTTGAGGACTTGAAAAATAAGTGCCGCTTGGTTGCGAAAGGCAACAAAAATGGCAGAATGTTCACCTTGGATGTTGATATGCCTGAGGTGAAAGCTGCTATGTTTGCGCATGGGAGAGGTGTCATTGCAGATATTGAGATATGGCACAAGCGCATTGGGCACGTGAATATACAAAGGCTGAAATCTATGCAAACGAAAAACATTGTTGCAGGTTTGCCTAAATTCAGAGTTGAGGGAATGCAAAAGGTATGTGAAGCATGCCAAATGGGTAAGCAGGCCAGACATGCATTTCCCAAAAATGCTAAGGTGAGCAGAAGACCTTTGGAAGTGATCCATTCAGATGTTTGGACAACCAAAGCTGCTTCTATTGGTGGATGCCATTATTATGTGACGTTTATTGATGACTACACTAGGAAGGTGTGGATTTATTTTATGAAGCACAAAAGTGAAGTGTTCAGCCATTTCAAGGCTTTTAAGGCCATGGTTGAAAAAGAGAAAGGTGTGCATATTAAAGTGCTAAGATCTGATGGAGGGGGAGAGTACTTTTCAGAAGAATTTTGTGAATATCTAAAAGAACAAGGAATTCAAAGGAAGTACTCATGCAGGTCTACCCCTCAGCAGAATGGGGTTGCAGAAAGGAAGAACACGCATATTGCAGAAGTAGGACGGGCGATCCTAAATGAGAAAAACATGCCTGATTATTTTTGGGCTGAAGCAGTAGCAACTGCTGTTTATATTATGAACAGAACTCCCACTGCAGCTGTTCATGGCATGACGCCTGAAGAAATGTATACAGGCCAAAAACCAGATATTTCTCACTTGAAGGTATTTGGTTGCATAGCGTATGTTCATGTTCCTGATGAGAAGAGAACCAAGCTGGATCCAAAGGCAGAAAAATGCATCTTTATTGGATATGCTCAGCACCAGAAAGGGTATCGCTGTTATAACCCTTCCACTCGCAAAATGCAAGTGAGCAGAGATGTTGTTTTTGATGAAATGAGCAGCTGGTATGCACCAACTGTTATGGTAGGAGATGCAGATGCAGGAAATGTGAATGCTGCAATAAATGCAGAGCAGCAATCTCAATACTTGAGTGGACCCAGAGAGTCCTCTACTAGTGGATCTAATGCATGGACAGGGAGATTGAGATCTAGTGAATCGTCACATGGCAGTCCTGATAGTGTTGTGCAGGTATCACATAAGGGAAAAGAAAAAGTGGACCATACTCCAGTGTTTGATGTGTCTGCTAGTAGCTCTCATGTTGATGGAGAGTCAAGCGGCTCTGAAATGAGCCTTGATGAGGAACTTGGGATTCCTTCTGTTGTTACACCTGGTGCAAGGAAAAGCAGGCATGATTTAAAGACTCCTGCAACTGATCCAGTTGTACGGAGGTCCACTCGTATTAAGTATCCAGTTGACAGGCTGAGATATGATGGGTATACAACACATCACTATGCGTATATGGTCAAGGTTCTAGAGGAGCCAGAGCCCACATGTTTTGAGGATGCAGCAGGGCATAAAAATTGGGAAGCAGCTATGGATGAAGAGATGGCTGCCTTGGATGCAAACCACACTTGGGATTTGATGCCTTTGCCTCATGATAAGAAGGCTATTGGTTGCAAGTGGGTTTACAAAGTAAAGCACAATGCTGATGGGTCTGTTAGCAGGTACAAGGCAAGATTGGTTGCCAAAGGTTTTGCACAGACATATGGAATTGACTATGAGGAAACTTTCAGCCCAGTTGCAAGGATGGCAACCGTGAGAGCAGTAATTGCTATGGCTGCTGCAAAGGGATGGTCTTTGCATCAGATGGATGTGAAAAATGCCTTCTTGCATGGTGATTTGCAGGAAGAGGTTTATATGATGCAGCCAGAAGGTTATGAGGATAAGTCACACCCCGATTTTGTATGCAGGTTGCGCAAAGCCTTGTATGGCTTAAAACAGGCGCCGAGGGCATGGTCAGACAAGATAAGACAATATCTTGTCACTATTGGATTTCAGATTTCCAATTCAGATTTTTCACTTTATGTGAAAAGGACAAACAGAGGGATTGTGCTTATAGTCATCTATGTTGATGACTTGATTATTACAGGTGATAGTGATGCAGACATTAATGAAGTGAAGCTGCTGTTGAAGCAGAAATTTGAGATGAAGGATTTGGGAGAGCTGCGTTACTTCTTGGGCATTGAGGTTATTAGATCCCCGAGTGGGATATGGCTGTTGCAAAGGCAATACGGTTTGGACATGCTGTCCAAATATGGGATGACAGGCTATAAGCCTATTTCTGTTCCATTGGAGCAGAATGTGAAGCTCAATGCAGAGACAGGTGAGCTTCTTGAAGATATTACTATGTACAGGCGCATAGTAGGTAGCTTGATTTACATGACTATAACCAGACCAGATTTGAGCTATGCTGTGGGGCTGGTGAGTCAGTTTATGCAGGCACCGAGGAAGCCACATTTGGATGCGGCTAGGCGCATACTGCGGTATGTGAAGTCCACATTGCATTATGGACTGTTTTATGAAGCTGGGTGTGCATTACAGGTACATGGATACACAGATGCTGACTGGGCTGGTAGTGTCTCAGACAGGAGATCTACTAGTGGTTTTATGTTTTCCCTTGGGAGTGGTGCCATCAGTTGGAGCAGCAAGAAGCAGCCAACAGTTGCCTTGTCGAGCACAGAGGCAGAGTACAGGGGTGCAGCAATGGCTGCATGTGAGGTAGCTTGGTTACGGAAGCTACTTGCAGATATGGGACAGTCAGTTCATGCAGCAGTTGTCATTCATTGTGACAACATTAGCAGATCATGCTTGCTAATAACCCAGTTTATCATGCTAGAATGAAGCACATTGAGGTGCATTATCACTTTGTGAGAGAGAAGGTTCTAGCTGCTGAGATTGATCTTGTCTATGTCAGCACTGAGGAGCAGGTGGCTGATATTTTTACGAAGGCATTGGGTACCGAGAAGCTTCGCAGATTTAGGAGCTTGCTTGGTGTACGTGAGATGGATTTGAGCTTGAGGGGGAGTGTTGAGATATCAAGCTCTATCCCCGACATATCTCCTGGATGACTATCATTTATGTCACCGCCTATGTTAGTTGTACTTGTGGTGTAGTTAGACTACCACGTATGTTTTGGTTTGGGTTCACATATGAACCACGTATTCTAGGTTTTGACATATAGGGTATTTCCCTCTTCTATTGTATTGTTGTTGTGTGCAAAAGTGAAGAAAGGCTTCACCCTCCAACCTTGTGTCCTCTCTCGCTTGTGTGTTGTGAAGAAAGGTGAACTTGAGTCTCCTATCTCTCTCCCTTATTCTTTACAGAACCAAAGGAGAGGTAATAGATCCAGAAAAGCAGAGGCACATAAAGGCAAGGAAAAGGCAAGCAAGGAAAAATATGGGAGGTAGGAGAGTCATTGTTCTTTATATTTTTTTGAATATGTTGCCTTTTTGTGCTTTGATACGAAGCATTCATAGTTTCCACAATGCACATTCAAAAGCTTGTGCATCATAAGTAGAGCCATGCTTGACCACAAGAATAATTGATAACATGCTTTAAGGTGCCTTCTATTTTGAATGTATTTTGCATGTTTACAAAAACAGGAACAGATCTACATGACTAGTGCATGCAAAATATTAATTTTGGACGTTACAATATGGATACAACTATTGACATTCACGTAGTATGTTAGTGTCTTATCCACTCATGAGACTTAGTGCAATGCTACTTGATGTTCGATCTCAATGCATGGGACAGGGCCCATTCCCTCATATTATAACTCTTTGGCAAAGGAAGTTTGGTGCCTCCCCACCCACACACTATGGTTATAATAAAAACAATATATTACCATACAATATTTTTAATTTCTTGTTCACACAATATTTGTTTTTTCAATCTAAATTCAATTTTTTGAGCGTTTCTCATGGCGTGGGTGCTACTTAGTAAGCCATTTAAAGAGGCATAATCATGTAAAATGTAATTTGTTTTCTATGCTTTCTTGCTTGTCTAGTCTAAAGGCTGCCTACCCAACTGTAGTTTTTAAAACTCAATGATTTTTTAAAAAATAATCTCAAGTTATCAACCACAGCTATACCCATATGAAACCTATATCTCATGGTCTCAATCAATTTTTCCATAACCTTCCTATCTAATGGTTTAGCATCCACCACTATATGCGTGTCTATTTCTCTTCTCGTTCTTTATATTATCTTTCTAATCTTCTTTGAGTTCTCTCTTGCACTAACTCTGATTAATGTGCATTTATTTGCTCTTGCATTGTGATCCTATGATAATAAAGAAAAAATAAGAAATGAAAGAAATATCCTCGTATCCTCATATCTCTTTGTGCAGTGGAGATAGGGAGGATTGATGGTAGTCCAATTGACCTCCATGTTCTCTTCATTCTCTTCCCATAGCTTGTTCATTCTAGGATGTTTTGTGGATTGATGGGTAGGCTATGCACAAGGGCAAAAGTAGAGGGTCTTCCGTGGGAGGGATGGCTTTATTCTCTCACTATATTGACAAAGTGGGTCATCATATTTGGTCTTCCATTGTCAATTGTCGCCAAATGGAAAATTGAACATTATGAAGTTCAGGGTCCTTAGTTGAAGGGTAAAGATGAAGCCTATTCATCACACTGCAGATTGTGTTGTTTTGATAAAACGTAGCACTACTCTATTTTTATTCTCAAACACATGATCCAAACCCCTCCATAGCATCATGGCCATTGTAGGGCTAGCTGGTGTCACTGATCCCCAAGTAATTGAGAATGAAATCGAGATGAAATCATTCAACCCTTTCTTCTTAGGCAAGCCAAAGAGGGTGCAAAACCCATAAAAAATAAGCGTAGCCTAGAATAAAATGTTCTCTAAAGGGTTGATCCTTGTAAACTCACTCTGAATCAATAAAGACTACAATTTTCAATTGATTTCTTTATTGAATTGCATGTAATTAATTGAGGTTGCAAAGACAAAGGCAAAATATTATTTTCTTTTTGCATATTGCATGTAAGGAAATTGGAGATTGCAATGACAAAGACATAGACTCTAAAAATTATAAAAAAGGACACTTTATTATATTTATAGGAGCAAAATACAACATTGAGAATCACCCAATGCACAGTATATATATACACCATCTCTAACCATCACCTAAGGCATAGTACCCAAAAAGACCTAACTATTATTGGTTCTCCTAAGCCATACGATGAACTACATATCCTTCACGGTCACAGGGACCCTGCTCCTATGGATGGAAGCCAGCTGGACATCATCCATGAGGTTTATCAAGTAGGCCTCAACTACGTGCTCCAAGGCACGAAGGGCGTCTAATTAAATACACCAAGGGGCCTACCCTACCCCTATCGAATACCCTCTACAATACCACCTATTTGTAGAGCTCTGGTTGACGTCTTGCATGACCTCACAAATGACTTTGGCAAAGCTCTTCTTTAGGATGAGGAGCTCGATAGACTTCTAATACCTGCGGATCTCCCAAAGTGCCATGGTTCCTAGTTTGAACCTATACCATCTCCTTGGAGGAGCTCCTCTTTAGCCTAGATGTAGAGGTAGCTACTATGGTCTCCCTGGGGGTGCGTGTGGACCATGTGGCTATGGAGGAGGGTGTGTGTGCTTTGGATGATGTTGCTGCTCTTGGTGTTGCTTTGACCTCTGCTCTTGACATTGTTAGAATGCCCCTTTGTTTTCTTCTTCCATCTGTGTTCGAGTCTTGCTCTTCTTCTTGCCTCTCTGGCTTCTGCATTGGAAGCTTATAGGGTTAGGATTGTCCTCCTAAGGGGGGTGGTCTGGGGGGTGAATCATTACTAAATGAGTTGCTACCGTTTGGCCCTAGTAGCATGGTTAGCTTCTTTGCCTTTTGCTTTTTCCTGGCCATGGGGGATGGAGAGAGAGGGTGTGAGAGGGAGTGAGGGGGTTGGGGGATCAGGAGCAAGTGGGAGTATGAGAGCTCTTAAAACAATGAAATGAAAATGAGTACCAATCCCCTTATGTAGGGCCCAAAGCCCTAATTTTTAAAAATACTTGTTTTTGACATAAACTCCCATAACATAAACTTGGTGCAACCTTAAGTTGAAAAATTATAATTAACATCCAACAACTCAAATTTTTCTTTCATTATTGCAATTCCTTTGCTTTATATAGGGCCCAAAACCCTAATTTTTTAAAATACTTATTTTCAACATCATGGAATTGGTGCAACCTAGAGCTAAAAACCTATAATTAACATCGAGTAACTCAAAATTTTCCTTTTCATAGCCTGATACACTAACTTTATTGCATATCACAGAACTGAAATTATAAATAAATTCTAAAATTTATGGGTGGGCTTCTACACCATCATTTCATATGATTCCATCCATATGTGCCCTTTTTTATGATGGTTTGCATGCCACCTTGCATGATTTTGTCTTGCATTTGATGAATTGTATATTCTTATTTTACAATCAGCATTGATGTCTTGCATTGCATGGGATACTAAGGATTCTTTGAATGCTAGTGTTGTAGTTGCTCTTATTTTGATACGCCTGCACCGCCATTGAACCATTGGGCTTGACTTAGTTCTACCACCCCCATGTTAGGTCGCTTTGTTGTATGCAAAATGTGCTTGCCAATGCAATCTTTCCATGCCCTGAGTGGACCACACTCCATAATGTCATGCCATGTATGGTACATGGTCATGTAAAATGTGCTGCCAAACATAGAAGCAAATTAATAAGTATGGGAGCAATCAATATGTACATCTTAATATGTAAATTAGGGATTACCATGTACTGTGTGAAATGATTCTTTCCCTAAGCGATCTCCATAACTAATTGCAAAACTCTTTAAACATCCATCACAAAGTTGTTGATGATGAGTTCTAGTTCTTTGGACTCTACAGCCTTCCCTTTCATAGTTACTGTACTACATACATGCCGAGGCTTGTCAACTAAATCAAGTACACCCAAATTTAGAGCATGCCTTGTCTTATCAACATCAGGTGGTTTTGGAATTGGGGCTTTAACATTTGCTCCTACAGATAGGCACGCTTTCTTTAAGCTCTTTAATATAATACGATATGCCCTTGTACTTATCCCTACAGTATCATAGACTCCCTGTGCATTATTGCATTGAATTTCTTCACAACTCTGTGTTGAGAGATATGGTGCCATGAGCACATAGATTAAAGGGCTAAGGTATGGTATAGGAAAGAATTAAAGTAGCCACCCTAGGATGTGGACGACATGATGTGGAGATGTGGATTGAGGATATCCACAAGGACAAATGTGGATGAGAGGATCCCACATGTGTTGACTATTCAAAGGGCACTCTCTATATAAGAGGCCTATCATGTATTGTTGAGAACACACATTGAGAAGAAGAAGAAATGCACATTCACTCAAGATTCTGTTTATGAGTCCAAGCTAATCTATCTTGGAACCTAATTGACTTGAGGTACATGTCATGAGCATTCTCTTCATCATGTTTACACATAGGTTCCATCCACCTTAGAACGCTCCATAGATCCTAAGGCACGCATGTTTTGTCATGGTATCAGAGCATGGTTCTACCTTCCGCCGAGGTGCCATTCATCTTTGTGAGAGTGTGATTGAGCGATTGAGTGTTTTCATTCTTTCATTCTGTTGATGAGAGAAAATTTCCGTCCATTAATTCCTTCCATTACATTAAGGGAATTCTATCATTGAGAGAGTAAGAGAGATCCATTGTGAGGGATTCAATTCTCCAAGGAGAGAAATTTGAAGAGTGCAAAGTAGTTCTATGTTTTTTGAGAGAGATTTGAGAGAAAGAGAGTGTCATTCTTTCTTTTGAGATAGAGTCTTGTCTGTGAGAGAGAGATCATTTGGAGGAATTCTACTCCATGAATAGAGCATTGTGTGAGAAAATAAAAGAAAGACCTGCAAGCAAGCAATAAGCAAGGCCAAGCAAGCAATAAGGAGAGCTCACATCAACAAAGGCTTCATCAACAGCTACCTTGATCCCTGCTACCTTTACAGAGCGGCCCAAAGTAGCTCCAAAGCATTGCGCCATAGCCTCTCCATTGGCTGCCCAAGCCTCTCCACTGACTAACTAAGTGCACTCACCTCCTACGTAGATGCAAGAGATTCTATAGCACCAATAAGCTCCAAAGCTTGTGCTCCACCATCTTCAATGTACGCGACTCACAGTGCGCTCCTCCAAGCTCTACCATAGTGATGTCTCCAGCAACCTGCAGCCTACGACCTTCTCAATGCAGCTCCAATTGTGTCGACTACAGCTCCAACTGTTCCGCCTCACAGAGGCCTCCATAACACAACTACTCCAAGTGCACCCACAGCCACAGGCTGTAATGGCTGATGACTATGGATGACTCCAATGAACCATCACCATCTACTCTCCTTCCAAGCTCTCGCATCCAAATGCTTAACCTCCAGAGCCTCCAATCTACTCTAGCTTCAACTAACGCTGCACCATCAACAAGCACACTCTAGCCACAAGAATCTACAGTGGACGACAGACAAATCAATGTGGATGATGGGCCCTACACATAGCCGCCATCAATGACTTGCCTCCACGCCTGAGGAGAAAGATAGCCCGGACAGCCTTGCCAAAGACATCCAACCAAAGCCTCTCCATACAATAGCGCTAGCAACTTGATGGACCAAGCTCCTATGATAAAACAAACATCACACGGCTCCAAACCTCTCCATTGATCTACAGACTATGCCCAAGCTCTTGCAAGCAGTAGATAGAATCTAAGCCTCCACGGTTGCCCCTCGCCAGTTCTTCTACGGTAGTACAGATTGCAATCCGTCGGTGACACGATCATCGAAGAAGAAAAACCACACCATCGTCATTCTACTGTGCAGACCTTCCCACACCAAGATCCAGAGACCTTGGAAAATGCGACGTGGCATCGGGTTGGTCATTATCTAACTGTGGTTAAATGTTGATATGTTGGTTAGTAGAATGACACATGGCAGATAAGACCTGACTGTGGTAAGGTTAAGGTCACCCACTAAGCTAGGGTTAAGGTTAGCTAAATGCCACCTAAGCATGCATAGTCAGCAGTGCCACCCAAGCACAGTCTCCTTGCTAGCACAGTCTTGCAAGCTACATGTGAACAGTCTCTGCCACATCATCAAAGGCCCTCTTCTTCACAAAAACTTCGACAAGGTGTAACTTGTAATCCAGGAGGAATTTGCACATGCTCCAAAAAGGAAAATTGATCGCCTTTTTTAGCTCTACGCACTTGTCAAGTTAAAATCATTGTTAGCAATTAGACATTGCCATTGAGGAAAATAAAGCTCATGGTAAGACCTTTGCAACAACTGACAAATCAAAGCATGTATGCACACATGATTATCATAAGCATGCCAAAAGCACAAGTGCATGAGATGACCGTAGCATGAAGCATGGCATCCACACAAAAAGCATCAAGGCACATGGAAGAACAAAGCATCATGCATGAAGCTACACTAAGCAAAGAAGGAACGCCATCGCCATCAAGCCATGAGCCAAAAGGTGACATCAATGGAATGTATTGAGAAACAAAGACCTTGCGAACCTTGCCTATGTTTTGTAAATCAAGCTTGACCACTTGAGAGTAGCTATGAAAGCACCCAGGGGAGGTATTGACATGTAAAAGCCACACTTGACCACCTTAAGTAGCAATGCATGCACCAAGGGGAGGTGATGGAATGTAACTCACATTTGACCACCTTGTAGTAGCCAAAGGATCATGGCACCAAGGGAATGTGTTGAGAGATATGGTGCCATGAGCACATAGATTAAAGGGCTAAGGTATGGTATATGAAAGAATTAAAGTAGCCACCCTAGGATGTGGACTACATGATGTGGAGATGTGGATTGAGGATATCCACAAGGAGAGATGTGGATGAGAGGATCCCACATGTGTTGACTATTCAAAGCGCATTCTCTATATAAGAGGCCTATCATGTATTGTTGAGAACACACATTGAGAAGAAGAAGAAATGCACATTCACTCAAGATTCTATTTATGAGTCCAAGCTAATCTATCTTGGAACCTAATTGACTTGAGGTACATGTCATGAGCATTCTCTTCATCATGTTTACACATAGGTTCCATCCACCTTAGAACGCTCCATAGATCCTGAGGCATGCATGTTTTGTCACTTTGCTCATTGACTCAGATGTTATCTTTGATTTTAAACTTTTGAATTTGGGATTATGTATAGTAGACTCCACATTTTTTTGTGAACACTTTACCCATAGCATCAGAGTGTTCATCATGGACAGACATGAGTTCTGAAATAGTTTTGCAAGCTCTCACTTGATGCCTCTAGTGACCACTTTTTTGGGATATTTCATCCATTGGACGCAATTTCCTCTTACAAAGTCTTGAACTGATAGGATTATCCTTCATGAATGCTATTGTTTTTTCTAATTTCTTAATCTCATCTTTTAGAGATGTGTTTTGCATTTGTAAGTGAATTACATTTAAAGTGTGCTCTCCCAACTGAGCGAGTAATGTTTAAACCTTTTCCTGTAATTCTTGAATTTTATGTTCTATGCCATCATACCATTTTTCTTATGTAGCCATCTGAACAGTTGTAGCTTGCATAGATGATATCAAATGTTGATTCCAAGGCTCTAACATTGCAATCCTTTTGTCTCTTTCAGTAAGCAAAGATTTATAGTGGGTGTGAAAGGCTCCTTGCTCCATGAGCAATCAATCTTTTACAATATCCTAACAAACCATTCTCACCGTTACATAGAAAATTTATTAAACTGACCAACCCATGGAATTTGAGTGGAAAGTTTGTGGATCTATTGGATACATCTTTCCATCTAACCACAAATCCCTATGTGTTTTTCCTTGATTTCAAAGAGCTACCAAATCACTTTCACTCGCCAAGGAGGATTCATTCATCTTTAGAAATGATGCATTTTTTGCATCAATTTGAAAATTGATGTCCACCTTTTTCTTTTTCTTGAAAGCCTCCATGGTTTCATACACTTCACAGCTAACATAATATAATATTGACATCAGTAAACAACATATATATTCAGCACAAAAAACTAATCCCACATACATAGATCATGTAAATAATAAATAAAATGACAGCCTTAGAAAAACATAGTAAGACACTTAACTTAGTAAATTACACATAACATAATACAATTAAATATACACACACATAATACAATTAAATCACAAACAAGGGTCATGCAACATAATACAATTAAATATACACACACATAATACAATTAAATCACAAACAAGGGTCATGCTCAATACACAAAAAGCACGATATGAGACGTGTTATTCGAATGCGCACGTGCCCAATGGGCATGCTACTTTGCATACACATTCATCTCACTTATGTTGAGGCACATGGAAAGTATCATGACCATCATATATAGTTTGCATTGTAGGTTGTGCATTAATAAGGAAGATCTCCTTTGGTAGGGTCTTTGGGAACTCTATAATCACTTTAAGTCATTGGACCTCATCATCTACTAGAATTGAGGTAGCTATTAGCACTATATTAAGGAATTTTCAAATAATTTGGGACTTCCCAATATGATTAAGATTTGGCCACATGGTCAAAAGTGGAATCCATCTTGAACACTATATTAGGAAATCCTCCCAAATCCCAATTTCAAATAATGGTTCAATTTTTGGTCACATGGTCAAATCTTAACCCTTTACTTGAAAGTGGCACTTGGGAGATTCCAAATTCTCTAATATAATGTTTATTGTAGGCCAGGGCTTCATCGTTGTGTGTCAAAATAGCCTCTTATGAAGGACAAGATGGATCGATACTAGTCAAGAACAATCTTCACATAGTATACTTCAAGCCATCTAAATGCAAGGTTCTTAGAGATTCAAGATTGGTTCCCACATGACATAAAGGCACAAGTAAGGAAATACAATATGACATGATCTTAGATCTATTTTGAGGAGGGAAGTATCCTTCAAGACATCTAGATGCAAGACTCTTAGAAATTCAAGATTGGTTCTACATGACATAAGACACAAAGTGAGGGGGTATAACATGACATGATTCTAGATCTACATTGCAAAGAAGAAGCCAAGCTAGTGGCATAGATGCTAAACCATAAGGGACTTAGAAATAGTTTATATTTATCAAAACTTTGACACTCCTAAGTAGAAAAATGATATAGGATTGACGCTATCCACATATCATGTTCTTAAGCAAATATATTTCAAGCACCCATAGTGGCTAGAGCTACATTCCCCATCAATGTGCGACCATTATTGGCTAAGTGATCCAGTAAGAGGAAACCTCTACACAAGATATAGATGACTAGTACAATTCTAGATGACAAGTCTATAAGAGCCTGGTTGATCACAATTTCTACCCAGGTTGATTTGTGTAAGCCAGAGATGGTCAATCTGACCATGCAAGCATGCACAAGCTAACATGGGAAGCACCTCCTAATTGGCAAAAAATTCATAGAATGATTAATCCAAGTTACACTTATATGAGGATTGGAACAATATGCCCCAAATATGCCTTATGGAATAGTGCCACATTTCAAACATTGATAACAACCCTAAAAGTCTCTCCATTAATTGATCACTATGTGCCCCCACTTAGGTTCAATCCAAATGATAAGATAGTTGCCTCTTTCAATGAGTCATATTACTTGAAGGGTGAAACATCTATCAATTTGAAGAAATGATTGACACAGTATTTTGGACACAAAATAAATCTCGATAGGGCTCGAGCACTATAAGGCAACAATCCACAACAAACTTTGCAACTTAGGCACTGTTGACACCTCTGTCACACACATTCATAAAGAAAATAAGATCATAACTCCAACTACATAATCAAGAATAACTCAAGGATAGGTAATTAAATCTATACAAGGGAGTTGTCTACATTGATACAATTGAGGGTCCAAATCAAGGTAAAAATAGTTAACATGAGTTCATTGTTTTTAGAGTAGCAATACAACCTTGATTGTAATAGCTTGAGCTTTAAAACATATTTTGATGGACCTAGGAATAGCCAAAACACACTCTGTAAAAGATTGTGCATACTTGCAAAATCATGATTTAGAAATAGAAGTACTAGTAGTACCGAGAGAAAGCCTAATATCCTTGCCATATGCTCTATGTAATAATATATACTTTGTGTTCATATAGAAGATCCTTGATGGAAACTTTGTATAGATATAGAAGATCTTTTATGATATTCCCTTCGTGTAGAGGTAAAAACTCAAAAACATGTATAAATGTCTCTTAATGGAAAGAATCTCGCACTCTTTGGGGATCAATGTTCACTTCACTTCAAGTGTTATGGTGCTTGGTATCCTTGTTTCCATGCTCTCTTACACTATTAATGTGTACTAGCATGTCTCATCCTCGCAACCCATATTTGTAAACTCCTCCTACTCTTCCTTTCTTTCCACAACTCCTCCTTCTCCTCCCATCCCCTCCTTCCCTACTCCTCCTCCCTTCTCCTCCTAATTCATCCTCCTTCTCCTTCTCCTAACTCCTTCTCTCCTCCTCCACCTCCTCCTCTTGCTCCTATCAACTCCTTCTCTCCTCCTCCTCCTCCTCCTCTCTTCCTTCCCTCCCCCTCCTCCCTTCTCCTCCTTACATCATGTCCTTCGTCCCTCCTTACCTCTCCTCTTCGTCCTCCCCTTCTCTACTCCTCCTCTTCACTCCTCTTCTTCCCTAAGTCTTCACTCATCCCCTTCATCCTACTCACCTCTCTGCTTTTCTTCCTTGTCCTCTCCTCCTCCTCCTACATCTTTTCCTTTCCTTCTCCTCACCTCTCCTCTTTTTCTCATCCTCCTCTTTTCTACTCCTCCTCCCTACCATCCCCCTCCACCCCCTCCTCTTCCTCCTCCTCCACATATTGGTTCACTTCCACTCAGTCCTTAACCCATATGATCCATGAAAGAGCCTTACTTTATGTTCCCTCATCCCTACCAACCCTTAACTCTTCCTAGATTGTGCAACAGATTCTCAACTTTAAACCCCTAGTTAGATTTCTCAACCCTAACCTCCTCCTAAACCCTCCTCCTAAACCATACAAAACTTTTCTAAAACCTTAAACCCCTATTGAGGTGACAACCTCCATGAAACCTCATGATCAATACTTCTTTTCCAACTATGCTCATACAAGAGATTTCCTCCCTGCTGAAGCTACATCTCTCACTACAATACAACTTGAGAACCTATGCTATGCTTATGCACATCTATGCTAAATTGTAGGTGACAAAAGCCTCATAAACTAAAAAAGAGAGATAAAATGACAAGTACTAATTAGTTCCTCCAACATTGGTCCCTTATTGATATATATATAGCCATAGTATATTGCTATAATTAGCACACATGAACCATTCCCTTCTAAACCACCCTCTAGATATAATTAGCTCACATGCTACATTCTCTTTTAGACCACCGGTGATCTAGATGTAACACTCTAGTTAGGATGGCCAATCCAAATCGATTGAATCCATCCTTTAGGGTATTCACTAGCCCATAGGTGAGTCACTAGCTAACCTAGGTTAGCCATGGATATAACATAGGCATATTATCTTGTATGTACATGAATCCATTAACTTGAACCTTTGTGAGATTCAAACGAAGCCTATGGGTAAATGTTGTGGAAAATTTATGAAAAATGTGTGCTTTTAAGAAAATAATAGAAACAAAATTACTGCTATAAGTGCTAAATCCATAAGTCTTGAGAAATTCATCAGGGTATGTATGTCCTTTTAGCAGAGTCTGCTAGTACCATTGGAAGATCTCTTTTAGTTAAATGGACCTTTTTACTAAGGAAAATGGTGAAGGTGGCTTGGGGGATTAACATTCATAAGAAGTCAAGATATATCAAGGATATCTTGAACCTGAACGGTTCATGGTCTCAGCTCCTTTGGAGGAATCTATCCCCAACTAGACAATAAAGAGACTCCAAAAGGAATGTTTACCCAATCCTATCAACTCATTATAATCCACAATCTTGTAGGAAAGAGATACCACTATGGAGGTCCCTTGAGTCATCTTTTGAAGATATTAAGAGCGAAATTGTTCTCTAGAAAAGGAGCATTCATGTGCATTGACTCTATATGGCTTTTTACTATTTTCACTACTAGTTGATTTAGACTTAGAATTATCTTTAAGAAAGGAGTCTAAAGTTGACCAAACCACTTGGGTAGGGATTAGAAGAGAGTTTTGTTAGACTAAAAATTGGTCATGAGTATGGAAAGGGGGAAGATACCTTGTCTATGTGAAAGAATTTAGTTATTTACAAAGCCCAAATTTTTCCCTATCCCAACTCCTCTTGATGTCTTAGATGATATTAGTAGAGTATTAAGCTAGATATGGAAAATAGGTCATGGCTTTGTATGCTAGAAAATTAGATTCTCTAGGATATGGGAAAAAAGTGGATTCTCCAAGATGTGGCACAAGCTTGGTATCTTTAAGAAATTAAGGATTGTTGTTATCGCTAATCCTTCACAATTACCATGGATTGATATTATAAGAAAAAGGAAAGGTAAGAGTGATGGGATATTTAGATAATGTTCAGGTCACAATGAAGACATATTCCATCTTTTCATGATGCCCTCATACTAGGAAAATTTGGAAGTTTGTTTAAATTCAAATGGGAGTTATTATTGGGGATGGCTGTAAACCAAAATTTGTGCTCAAAGATCATGTTTTTTGGTTTATTTAGAACTCTAGAATATGCTATAGTTCTATAATTGGGTGAATAGGAAAAATCAAGGTTGACATAGGAAATCTAAGAGTTACCTCTCTTAGCTCTACAAAAGGACATGGTATCAAAACATGCTCACAATGAGGCATGAACTAGATGAAAGGCTACTTGTCTCTCTAACAAGGTCTTTTGTTATTAGGTCTATGGTTTTGCCAATATTTTTTGGTGTACCCCTAGTGGTAGATCTAGGCCTTTCTCCTTGAATGTTGAACTAGCTATATGAAAAAATCATCTATCTAAATATTTTATTATGAATATATACAAATACTTTTTTCTTTAAAAAACCATCACAATTCTAGACTATAATGCCATCGCAAATTGTCAACTTATGTATTTGTAGAAAAAAAACTAACGATCCATCTTCACAATTTTTATAATAACTATGAATTTCATGCCTTTTATGGTATGCTTGAATTATGCATTTTAAGTACAATACATCAAATTTTAATTAGAGAGCTTGCATCAGTGTGAAAATACCTCCCATAAAAAGATGATAGTTCTTTATAAACAAAGGTTATATTTATAACAACATTTGATTTGCATTTAAAAATTCATGGCTTTGTGCCAAACATGCATGTATCATGATTCTTTATAATACATAAATTGCAAGGTTAGGTGAATAGCTAAAGATCAACCCCATATCTACAAGAATCCCTCCAATGATGGTGAAGAGTGATACGAAAGCTCCATTTCAACTAGATATAGGTGGATCTGATGGTAGGCTTTTAAAATAGGTAGCCTCCAAGTGGGGTAGGCCTATCAAGCCTCCTATAATCAAGGGGCTATCTCCTAGAGAGAGGGAGAGAATGCAATGTCAAGTAGTTTAGCTCAAATGGGGGAGTGATGTTGGTTACCACTTCACCAAGTCATGGAGATCCTACCATATGTTGGTGTGACTTGAAACATCGTCATGGTTGTGTGGCAAAGCCTCCATTTTAAAAGGTGGTCCATTGAAGAATGTTCATATAGATAATAAAGCCTTTTGAATTGGCTTAGTGTATTCAGGTTAATTCAATGACCCTACTAATGATGCACTCATTCCTAAACATAGATAATGGCAATCTAAGCTCTTTGAAAATAGACTCTCTAAAGCATCCATCTGGACTCATCCATCTGGACTACACAATCTACACTCCAAGCCATAAGGGGTAAATTTCAATAAAAGAATGCCAATATTGCCTTATTACAACTATAAATAACATTATTAAATCATGGACTCACTGATGGATGTGCATCAACACCTCTCTTCTAAATTTTGAGGCTTCCCACAACATGGTGGAGGCTCTCGATGATGTAAAGAGTATCAAGAGTAGGATGAAGAGGATCCCCAGTAAAAGGAGGAGTTACTATGGGCATACAAGTAGGCAAAGAGTAGCAAGCAATTGGTGAGAAGAGTTGTGTGCTCAGGTCTACAATAGTTCATCAAATTGACCTAAAGAGCTAGGAGATGCTTGCTATAGAGAGTTGATAAGATGGTCGGGAGTTTGGAATTTCATTGCGCCACAAAATGTCATCGTATTTTGAAAAAGTAAAAATCTTGTAGGCATTTCTTGAACTTGTGGACTTTCTTGATTGCCATCATCCATGATCTATGGTGCTCGTAAGACCTAATTATCTATCGACCTACTTCCATGTTAATACTTAAATGTTTTAAGTAGCTTGGTGGTTGAAATTTGACAATTAAAAATAACCAGTCTAAAGAGGATTATTTTAGTATAGCACTATGCAACGAATTTTAGGATAGCATGGCGGTAGTGCAGAATAACTACTCGCCAGTGTGGTGGTTGGTTGCACACTAGGATATCAACAACCACCACTATGGTGGTTTACTTCTATTATTACAAGATTAATGGATTTGCATATTTATGGATTCGTTATGGGATTTAATAAAACCAGCGTAGTGGTTGTTTGGGATATACTAAAAAAAGCATGGGATTTATCGTTTGGATTTACAAAAACAATTGTGGCGATTAGTTTGGGATTTACTTAACGAAGCGTAGTCTCAAATACATTTTTCATTTTCCAGGATAAGTGAAATATTGTTTTCTTGCAATGAGACTACATTTTCTTAGAACAATTTTAGTCGTCTTCATCTGTCACTTCAAGACATCCCAAGATGTGCTCATGCATGTATAAATCCAATTTGAAGACACTCTTGCCCTTCTTTCATTGTGGTACAGGTTGCATCTAGAACTTAATAGCTCTTACTAGATGAGAGTACATAAATGTTTATGGACTCTTATGTAGCAGTTCGTAATTGCGGCCTCTCTTGGATGCTTTTTTGTACCAAACAAAAAGCTTTGACTACTACACCACACTTCTTATAGATTGTTCCCCAATTTTCCTTAAATGCTTCCTCAACCTTGTGCTTAGGTTTTGTGCATTGCAACAGAATGTATGGGTCATCTTCCTCATTCTCCCTAGAGGCAGCAACAACTACAAAGTTATCTCCCTTTTCTAGACGATCAATGAGGTCATGAAAACTCTCCCCAAACTATGGGGAGTCGTTGTTTGTCTCTCCATTGTTTGTCACTCCATTTGCATGTATAGGGAAAACTTAAACTTGCTTCCATGTTTTCACAGTTGCAATGTTCTCACAATCTTCATGATCCCCTATGATGCACACACTATAAAAATAAGAAAGTTTTCTTATTTTAATTAGGTGGTTGTTTGAAAAGCCCCATATGATATGTAGACCACGAACTCCTTTAATTTTCTCACAATCATGCCGGCTTCTGCTTTACACTTCATCCACTTTCACTTCATGGAACACTCTACATACTACACTATTCTTAAACTTTGTTTACTATATGTTGAATGCGCACCTGTGGATAGGTTGGCTCTAAGCCATGTTATAGCATCATGAGCATCATTGAGTCTTTCCTGAGGGCATGTTAATTGGTGTTTAGATAGAACTTGCTTAATAACAGCACCATATCCATCATGTTCACCCTTGCCATGGCTAAACCCAAAGAAATTCCACATCATGTCTAGACCGAACATGGATTTTAACCTTGAGACAAAGTAGAATCCAGAGTTGATTTAAACTGAGAAGTAGCACCATCTAACCATACCCAATGTTGTTTTAGTTTGCCAAACTCTGTTGACTAATGTATAAGTTATAAGGTCATGCAAGATACCTATATATATAAAAATCATGAACCTCACCAAAAATGGCTACACCTAAGCAAACAATGACCCCAAAGAATAAAAGTGTCATTAGGCATGCCCAGATCTACAAGCATGTACTTGAGTTCTCCTTGTATCATAGAAAGTTATGCATGGTCCACACCCTAAGGAGAATGTCATGGGTATGCCTTAGAGCTCCAGAAATATCAACCTAACTTCTTAATTCGCACCGAAGTCCCTTTGTTCATCTAGTATTCAATGTAGAATTTTGGAATTCCTACTTTATGATTTGGCTCCCATTTAGCATTCTCTGCCCTCAAACCTGATTCTAAATTATGAATATCCCATTGCAGAGGATAGCTCATTGGACATGAAGATCACAACCACTAAAAATAACCCTAGGATATACTTTGTGGGTAGAATGGAACATATTCATTCCAAGGCTACTTGTATGGATCTTGATGCTCTTACCTCCAAACTGCCACATTTCATTAACAATTGTAATGCAAGCAAGTTTCTTTATCAGTCGGTGGCAAGGACGTGTTATGAGTGTGAGTTTTACTGTATCTACTGCCTCCATATCAAACAGCTAGTTACAAAGCATGTCCTCCTTACAGCTATTTTTCTCCCTTAATCTCCGGGTCTGTTTCTGTGGTTCTGAGATAGAACATGAGAATTCCAAAGTTTTTTGGGTATGCCATAGATTTGAAATAGGTGGATCATGTATAGAGTTTTGGGGCTAGATTTCATAATGGGCTCTTAGTTGTGTTTGCACTGCACTTAAATAGGGAGAGAGTTCATTGAGCTCAGCCATCTCATTCTTTTTTCATACAACCTAACATGTCCACCTCTCATCATTTGATTGAGGTGGGTAGTCTTCTCTATCAACGTGTTGGAACTTTAGCAAAGATATGCAAAGATAATGTGCGAGTAAAATAATACTAGTAATAATAGAAGCAAACCACCATAGTGGTGTTAGTTAATATCCTAGTGTACAACCAACCACCACACTGGTCGGTCCCTAAAAAAAGACTCGAGTAATATACATCCAAGATTTACTTTTATATAAATTGAATTGGTTTCACTCAGAATGAAAAAGTGGTTTTGAGGTTGAAGTTGAAACAAAAAGAAAGACGGATGAAAATTTAAAAACAGAGTAGCTGAAGCTCCAAGAGATCAAGTGTGCCATCTTTGAAGAACTTTATATTCATACAAGGCATTTAGGACAGTGGTGTGACATAGAGCATAGTGAGCCTTCAGCAATGTACTTAGCAAACTGTGGGTCCTTATAATATTGAAGGCCTTCCCACAAGTCCTCTTGCAATCGATCCATCTTTCAAATGAAAATCTCGGGTTGATGTGGTGGAACACTAAGTACCTTCTCCAATCGATTAATCTCTTATATGACAATTCTAGGTTACCGAGGGACCCATTGCAAAATGGCTTCATCTTTTGTAGGACAATAGGCTGAAGAAATGTTGTTGCTATCATGGGTTTCCCATCTATATTTCTTTGTTGTTCCTTCACTGGTTTGTATCAAAGAGCATGTAAATTTCAATGATCTTTCTACAATATCTATATAGATTATATAGATATTCAAAATCTTTTGTCTGATATTATGGTTCTTGTCCTAGCAAAGGATCACTTCAATCACTTTGGAGCTTTGTATAACATCACTTTGATCACTTTGGAGCTTTGCACAACATCAATTCATCTATAAAATTGAGTATATGTATAGACATATAGATATATGTAGATATTTGGTTTCACATTACAATCCTTGGTGTGTCTTGACACTTTCCAGACTCAAAGCATTCTCTTGCTATAGTAAGTGCTACCGTCATCATAGCGACATCTCTTCCTCTCTCATTAGCATTATCCACCCACTATATTTCAAATCTTCAACTCTATTTAATCAAAATCTTTTGTCCCACATTATGGCTGTCAAAGGACACTATCTAGTCACATAGTTGAGAAAACATCACTTCAGTCACTTTAAAATATTATAATATTGCATATATATACATATACATATATTATTGTATGTATATATATATATATATATGTTAACAACTGTACTTACATTGAGAAATATGAAATCCCATAGCTAATCCACAATTCCTAAACGAATGAATTGTATGCCATTCATCTTTTCTTGTAATAATGATAATAGAAGTAAACCACCACACTGGTGGCAATTATATTTCTAGTGTGCAACCAACCATTGTGCTAGCAACCAACCACCACAATGGCAACCAAACATCGTGCTGGTGGTAGTTGAGTTAATATCCTTGTGATAATAGAAGCAAACCATCGTGCTGGCTGCTGGCAATTAATATTCTAATGCACAACCAACCTTTGAGCTGCAACCAACCAGTGCTATTATTCTAAAGGCTATTATACTAGAATGAATCACATTGTTGCAAAGTTTTATCCTAAAATAGATACATTGCCCAAGTAAACTCAAGAAAATTAATAATTCAATAGATTACAGACAAATTACATAGATTACATCTCAAAGACTCCTTTTCTTCAGATTACATCTCAAAGACTCCTTTCCTTTGGGGGTTGGTTCCACATTGCTTTGAGCAGGTCACCTTTTTTAGCTCCTTGATTGTAGGCTTAGCCCTCCTTGCTCCTTTCCTGAAAGGGGCTAGTTCCCTAATTGCAGGCTCGGCCCTCCTTGCTCTTTTCCCAAAAGGGGCTGGTTCCTTCCTTTAGGGGCCCAGCCCCTCCATTCATGTGGCTTCCTCTTTCCTTGCTTTGAGCTTTTTGGTTGTAAGCTCGGCCCTTCTTGCTCTTTTCCTGAAGGGGATTGGTTCCTCTCTTCAGGCTCTTTTTTCTTCCAGTCATAGGCTTGGAATTCTTCAATTTGAGCTCCTTGCCTTTTGCAAATTTTGCCCAAATGGCGAATTGAGCTATAGCATCTACTTTCTTGTCATACATAACTGTAGCAGGCAGACACATTTGATTTGTCCATGACCTAGACAATGGCAAATGACATTCTCTACATACCGAGCTTGCATGCACAAATACCCCAAAGCAAAAAAATGCACATGGTGGTAGCACGTAGGCCATCAGATCATGTAGTCATCTATGATGGTGGCAGACCATGCATTTCGGACCCTTTTGCATAGCAGGATAGGCATTTGATTTAACTATTGCAGCCGTCAATACCACAATCTGGCTATGTACATGATAAAGTTACTTCTTGATTCCTCCATCCCTCATCCTAAGATTGTGGATGTTCTCCTTCATCTTCTCCACTCTTTGCTCACTTCGTGCAACAACTTCATCTGATTCCCCTAGCATATCTTGAAGCTATACTTAAATTGCTCAAAAGCATCAACATGGGCCCCGGTTGCTCTCTGCCCCGTCCTTCCTGGCCTTAAAGCTCTCTTGTAGCTCTTGCATCACCACCTTGGTTTTTGCATTCTTCCTTTTGAGTTCCTCCATCATCTAATCTTTTTCAATGTTCAATGTGTTTTGCATGTTGGAGAGCCATTTGTAAAGAGCCTCCTTTTTTAACTCTTTGATCTTCAAGCTCCTTTTGCATCATTGCTAGCTCCTTGTCCATGATGTCCCCATCACTTCTAACTCTTTCAATCCTATCTGAAAGCTCCTTGATGCACTTCTCAGCTGCTTCTCTTCTATGCCTTTCCATGTTGACCTTTTTTTGCAATGACCTCAGCTTGCTCTTGTGCCTAAAAACCCTCTCTTTTGCCTCCTCTACCTTAGCTTCTGCACCCTCTCTGAGAATTTTCTCAAGTTGCATTGCCTTTGTTGCATCGGTGGCTTTCTCTTATAGAAAAGTCACCTTTTGAGACATCTTATTATATTGCTCAAAAATCCCTTTGACGGTAGGTGTCATCAGGTGCATTGCAACTTTAGCGGACTAACATGACAATTGGGATTTGCCATCTACAGAATTCTTTAGTTTGGTTATCACGCTCTTGGAGATCTCCCTTGAGAAAGAGACATCGCGTCCTTTCAGTTGCTCTACTACTACTTGAACTTACCATACCTTCACTATTCCTCTCATATTAGGAAAGATGTGCATTGTCTTCTTCAGTACATCTTGGAGGTTTGTTGGCAAGAAAGCTTACCTCCACCATCTTTACTAATCTAAGCATTGGGGTATATATCTAGAATATCCTATCTATTCCATTACTTCTCGAAGTAGCGTGCTTACAAATTGCCTCCAGGAGTATCTAGAATATCCTGTCTATTCCATTAATGACTTCTCAAAGAAGTGTGCTTGCAAATTTCCTCTAAGAATACCTAGCACATTTTCAATCATGCTTTCAATGATGGAAATCTTCTGACCTTGATAGACCATTTGTCCCTCCTTCACATTCACCTCCTGTACCAACCTGGTGAAGGTACTGAGAGCATCCAAATTGGGCTTTTGAAGAGCGAGTGAGGAGCTCCCAGATGTCACGATTTCAAGATCAAGGGAGGAGAGGCTCTCACACTGTGCTGTAAAAGGGGGGGGGAGATTGTGTGAGGAGCTTTCGGACTATGTAGGGGGGGAGGAAAGATCACGTGAGGAGCTTTCAAACTGTGCAAAATTTGTTTGGAGCTTGGTGTGTCCAAGTGGATCCATTACCAGACGGGATAGAATTTGCAAGAAGAGTGCAAGGGAGATAAAAGCGGTCGAGAGGGATAGAAGATGAAACAATGAAGGAAATGAAATAGTGAAGGTTTAAGTTTGCAGTCCAAGTGCAAGGGAGAAAGAAACGGTCAAGAGGGATAGAAGACAAGACAATGAAGAAAATGGAATAGTGGAGGCTTAAATTTATAGCACGACTACAAGGAACTATTAAGGTGAGAGCCATCGCAGTGGTTGGCTCGAATTTTGATTAATTCAAGGTGGCAGTACTACCTTGCAAGGTAATGAGTGATTAGAGGTGGTGGCATCTAAGATTACCAACCACGTCTGTGGTGGCGGCTAAGATTACAATGGGTTGGTAGTTAATTACCAGCCACTGCAGTGGCTTGCAATTACTCACATGCCAGTTACCACCATTGGGCTTGCATGAATGATTACTATGAGTGCAGTAAATTACCAGTCATCGGGATTGCATGCTCAATAGAGTACTAGAATGCATGGTAATGAGTGATTAGAGATGATTAGGCTTCATGATTTACTTTTGTGGTAATTACTGCTGGTGGTGGTGGTGGATCTTATCAGCCACATCTGTCGTGGGTAAGAATCCACTGGACTGGCAATTAATTACTAGCCATGGCAGTGGTTTGCTCACCTACCAGTTACCACCACTGGGTGTCTACTTCATGATTACCAACCCGTCTAGGATGGCACCTAAGATTCCATTACGGTGGCTTGCAATTAATATGGATGGAACCACGGGCCTCCAGGCCTCCAGTCACCACAATGGCTCAAACTTTATAATATATAAGATTTGTGGCATTTGGCATTTTACTACGTTGCTCTTATCCACCCCTAGTTTACTACTTTGCTCCACACACCCTCCTCTAGTTCTCTTCTGCCCCTCCTCTACTTTGCTCCATGCTCCCTCCTCCAAATCTCATAACTCATTTGCTCCCTTGCTGATCTGCTCCACTGCTCACCTACTCATCTTTACCATGCCTACTACCACCCCAATATGATCCCAATATTATAAGCCTTCTCGTATAAGGTGATTATGTTGCACTCACTTGGAGTAGAAATGCTGGCTCTAGTGGACACCCTTCATTCCCATGGTCGATTCCCCCCATATCTACATGTCACCACCTTAGATGACATGGTCAGCTCTGGCCTCTCTATGGCTGTGCTGTATGGGTTCCCCTTAGACATCGATGAAGGCCTCATGATTTTCACAGTGTAGTACTCTCGTATTATTGGGGGGCTATAATCTGAGTCTGACAATGTGCATGGTCTTTGGCCTCTCCATCGTCTCTTCCATTGGCTCCCTAAAAATTTTTAATGCAACAAGTTGGGTTGGCAGCAATATTGAGTTGTACAAATTTCCTCTTGGTCAACATATCTTTCTCTCTCTCTCTCTAATAAAAATATATTTTTTTGCGTACATTATGAGAGAGAAGGAGGAGGAAGAGACTGGAAAAGTATTTATTTCCTCTATAATGAAATTTTATATTGTTATATATATAGTAATTTTATATATTTTGAGTATACTTTATTCTTATTTTATTACAATTTGTTTGTGATTGTGTAGCCAGTGATGAGCAGAAGAGGAGAGGAGGTTGGAGGGGGTAGAGAGAAGGGGAGACGGGTGCAAAGAGGGAGGAGAGGAGGGCGAATAGGGTGGGAGAGGGATGCAAAGAGGGAGGAGAGAAGGGGAGAGGGGTGCAAAGAGGGAGGAGAGGAGGGCGAATAGGGTGGGAGAGTCACTCGAGAGTCAAGGAGGAGAGATATTGCCTCCCCCCTCTAGGCTTGTGTTTAAAATAGGCTAGTAGGGGAGGGGGAGTTGTCCACCCCTTCCTCTCACCCCCTCCCCCCTTCCAGTATGAGTAGCATAACCCTTCACTCAACACTTCCCTCATGCTTCATTCCACCATCGTGCTAGTTCACTTTTGTTAGATATCAATGCTCCACTCTCATGTAACTATGTGGGAACCAGCTAACTCTACTTATAAGCCCCCCATATGAGGAGAAGGCATTTGAGTAGCTCGGTTATCCGGTAGGTCCTGGTTTGGACACTAGATGGGGGCCATGTGTGGCCTGATGGCTGGACGACTTCAGATAGAGTTGGCACACTACCAACTAGGCTACATGCAAGTGCAGGAAGGCATCCTTTGACTGACCACACTGAGGGTAGATGGAGCATTTCCTGTTGCTCTGTTTTGTGCACCGGTTTTATCGTATAGTCGGTGGCCTATTTCGGGACCGACCCCCAGTCGACCATTTTGGGCGGACTGGGTCGATCACTCAAATGAGCCTAACTGACTATGACTGGTGGCTATATAAGAGCAAGCCCGTGAAGCCCATTTCATCACTGGCTACAACAACCCTGATTCCTTAGCATCCAACCTCCGTCTTCTACTATTTCCAGCATGCCATCGAAGCTTCTTTCATAGGAGTGCATGGTTGGGAGGTAGCGCCATCTATTGTATCAGCTCTACAATAATCAAATTTTCGATTCTCCATACTATCTTGTTTTCTCTCTTGCATACGAGATCCTGTTATCTGTTGAGCACAGACGTTATTTTATTTTCTTACATCATGGTATCAGAGCCTGGACTCTAGCAAGAAGATTTGGTAGTATGTTTCTCTTGCGAGCAGATTGAGAGAAATGGCCCAGCCCATAAGACTGCGAATCCCACCGTTCGGCGAAAGCGAAAAGTTGGATGACTCTAACTATCCACTCTGGAAGTTCAAGATGAAGACCATATTAAGTGCATATGAGCTTTGGGACACTGCTACTGGGGTAGACGTGAGGCCAATTACGAGACCAGATCCAGCCAATGCAGGACAACAAATAGTACCAACTACAGATGAGATTCTCACATGGACAAGAAGAAATGCAGATGCGCTGTGTTCTATTGTCTGCAGTGTTAGTGATTGTGTCATGGCATTAATTCAACATGTCACCACAGCGGAGGAGGCATGGACGATCTTGAAAAATCAGTATGAGACCACGAATGAGACACGGATTCAGAATCTGGAGACTCAACTCGCGAACGAGAAGTTGTCTACTGAGTCTGAAGCGGTAGAGAAGTTCATCACTAGGGTGAAGAATCTATGCGATCAGATGACTGTGATTGGCATCACCATCACTAGCGAGAGTCTAGCACAAAGGTGCATATAGATTCTCCCACCAAAGTATGACGATCTTGTTATGGTGCTTAATATGTAGAAAAGAAATCCACCCCTCAACTTTGAGGATTTCAGTGCGATATGCTTGTGGAGGAGGAGATGCTGACAGTGCTCTCAACGGAAGCAAGAATGGAAGAGGGAGAGAGAGAAACAGAGAGCCACACAAGTTTTGGTGGGTGTAGAACACCCTAATCTTATTTTTCATTCATTTATATATGTGAGTATTGTACATAACTGGGGTAAAGGCACAGTGACCTTTAACCCACACAACCTCCCACTTAAAAGACAATATGCCTTTAAGGGAGAACAACCAGTGAGCAAACTATCCAATGCCCATCAATACACAACAATACTCAAACCGTTGACTAGGTAGACTCTTCGTCAGCATATCTACAGGGTTATCATCTGTATGAACCTTGACAAGCTCTATGCGCTTGTCCTCAAGTACCTTGATGAAATGGTACCTGACCTTAATGTGTTTGGTCTTTGCATGAAAGACCAAATTTCGTGCTAGCTGAATAGCACTCATGGAATCACTATGCAATGTTGGTACACCTGTATGAATCCCCAAATCTCCCACTAGCCGATCAAGCCATATAGCCTCCTTGCAACCCTCTGTGGTTGCAACATACTCAGCCTCTGTGGTAGACAAAGCAACGCACTTCTATGTGCGAGACATCCACAACACTACACCACCTGCAAAGGTGAACACATAACTAGAAGTGGATCTCCTACTATCCACATGCCCTGCATAGTCTGAATCTGTGTACCCAAGTACATGCATGTCTCCTCTACCAAAGCAGATGCACATCTCCTTGGTACCCTTCATGTACCTCATGATGCACTTAACTGCCTCCCAATTCCTCTATCCTGGATTAGCCATATACCGGCTAACAACTCCCACTACAAATGCAATGTTTGGCCTAGTAGCTATCATAGCATACATAAGACTCCCAACTACTAATGCATAAGGAACCTTGGCCATCATGGCCCTTTCCTCATCTGATTTGGGACTATCTGTATGACTCACTTTCACATATGGAGGCAATGGAGTACTCATTGCCTTCCCCCCCTCCATATTGAAATGCTGCAATACTTTTGTAACATACTCCTTTTGTGAAAGCCAAAGGAGTTTCCTACTCTGATCACGTGTGATGCACATACCAAGAATATGACTTGCAAGTCCCAAATCCTTCATATCAAAGGCCTCATGCAACTTTGCCTTTAATGCATCTAGCTCATAAGTATTCTTGCTAGCCAATAGCATACCATTCACATATAGTGCTAAGATTATCAGGCTATTATCCTTAGCCCTTTTAGTGTAGAGGCAGTGATCAGTCTCACTCCTTCTAAAACCCTGGGACCGAATGAAAGCATCAAACTTCTGATACGATTCTCTAGGTGCTTGCTTAAGACCATAGAGACTCTTCTTTAGCTTGCAAACTACATGCTCTTTGCCCTTTTCTTCAAAGCCTTTCGGTTGCACCATGTAAATTTCCTCATGCAAATCCCCATGCAAGAAAGCTGGCTTGACATCCATCTGCATAAGCTTCATATCCTCTGATGCCACTAGTCTAAGCATGCATTTAAGTGTGGTCATCTTCACAACGGGAGAGAATATCTCATCAAAGTCCACACCCGTCTCTTTCTTGAACCCTTTAGCGACCAAACATGCCTTGTACCTAGGCACATCATCACCTGTGACCTTCATTTTGTAGACCCATTTACATGGCAATGCTTTCTTTCCATTTGGCAAAGAAACCAAGTCCCAAGTCTTATTCTTCATAAGTGAATTCATCTTTGATTACATAGCATACTCCCACTTGCATTGATCCTCGCGCATTATAGCCTCTCTGTAGCAAGAATGCTCCCCGCAATTAGTCAGCATCACATAGTCTACCCGTGGAACAAACCTATCAGGTGGTCTAGACACTCTAGATGATCTTCGCACGGGCATTTCAGCTTGCTGTCCCACCTGCACATCAGCCACATTTGGCTCATCATTTCCACCAATAGATGATCCATCATCTACCATTGATTGTATACTTGTGGGAGTACTTGGTGGTACCATTTCTTGCACATTTGGTGCATGGACAGCTTGCTGTCTATCAACATATGCAGGTGGATTCACATCCCGGAAAGTGATTCTCCTCATGGGTGCCTTATGCATCTTCTTCTCATTGAAGACTACATCGTGGCTGCATATGATCTTCTTTGCTTCTAGATCCCAGAGATGATAGCCCATCTCTCCACTTTCACCATAACCCAGAAAGATGCATTTCCTAGACTTAGGATCTAGCTTCTTTCAAAGCTCTTTTGGCACATGTGCATATGCCTCACACCCAAATATACACAAATGAGAGTAAGAGGGCTTCTTGCCACTCCATGCCTCTTCAGGAATACCACCATCCAAACTCTTACTAGGTGATCTATTGATCTCATGCATTGCAGTCTTTATTGCCTCAGCCCAAAAACCACCAGAAAGACTTGCATTGGAAAGCATGCATTGCAACCTTTCTTGAATGGTACAGTTCATCTTTTTTGCAACTGGATTTTGCTCTGGAGTATGAGGGGATGTGAGCTCCCTCTTAATCCCATGTGTATCACAGAAATGCTAAAAGTCATGAGAGAGATACTCTCCACCATTGTCAGTCCGTAGGCATTTAAGCATTCTACCTGATTGATTCTCAACCAAGGCCAGCCATGTCTGAAATACATGGAACACATCACTCTTCCGAGCTATAGCATAAGCCCACACTTTCCTAGTTGCATCATCAATGAATGTCACATAGTATTAAGCCCTGCCTAATGACCGTGTAGGCATGGGACCACATACGTCTGAATGCACCAAATCAAGCTTTTCAAACTCTTTCTTTCCCCTTGTTTTATGGGCTAATTTAGTCTGCTTCCCATAGAGACAGTGCTCACAAAATTCAAAATCATAGAAACTCAAATGCGGTACATAACCCAAATGGCATAAGAGTTTCATTCCATTCTGGCTCATGTGCCCCAACCTGCAATGCCATAAAGAAGTGCTTGACTACTTGGTTATTGCAACAACATGATCAAATACCCCTGATACATGTAAGGGATACAAAGTTCCACAGTTGGTACCCCTGGCCAAAAGCATAGAGCCCTTTTGAATTTTCCAACTCTGAAAGCCAAAAGTGGTGTGAAAACTAGCATCATCTAGCTGACCCACTGAAATAAGACTCTTGGTCAACTTAGGCACATGTCTCACATGTTTTAAAATAAATGTAGACCCATTTGCAAAAGAAAACTTTGTCACCTACTCCCACTATGTCACATGCATAGTCATTTCCAAGATGCACACAACCTGTCTTTCCACTGTCATAAGTGGAGAACCATTCCCTATGGGGAGTACATGGAATGAAGCACCAGAATCCAAAATCCAATCTTGGGAATATGCATCATCTGAAGTGGTAAGCAACTCTGCAGATAAACTAGACATGAAGAGAACGTCATTGTCACTATCATGTGTGACTGCATTGATCTCCTCGATCTTCACTTTTCCTTTGTCCTCCCTTGGACTCTCTTCCTTTTGATTTGCACCCCCAATTTGCATTCTTTTTCTTATCCTTTTTCTCTCTTTTCAGCTTGTAGCAATCCTTTTTCATATGGCCCTTCTTGCCACGGTGGTAACACTCAATGTTCCATGCCCTAGATTTGCTACAAGACTTCCCTCTTTCTTGGGACTTCCCCCTAAACTGTGATCTGCCCCTTTGCACATTTAAGGCTGCATCCTGCTTGTTGCCATCCATAGACTTCTGTCTAATCTCCTTGGCCAACAAGCTACCCACAACATCATCAAATTTTAGTACTCCACCAGGTGCAGAGTTACTGACAGCTGTACAGAAGGTATCCCATGAGGATGGCAATGAACATAAGAGAAATATTGCCTTAGTCTCCGCATCAAAATTCATCTTCTGAGCCTGAAGCTGGCTGAAAATAATATTGAATTCATTCAAGTGAGAAGCAATGGAGACCCGTTCCTTCATCTGTAGCTCAAACAACCTCTTCATGAGGTAAAACTTTATTAGAGGCAGTTTCCTTTTCATAAGTGGCACACAGTTTCTTCCACAAATCTTCTGTAGTCTGCTCATTTACTACTATGAAATAAACTGTCTCTGCAAGATGAAGTCTAATAGTAGATTTTGCTAATGCATCCAACTCATTCCAATCATCCTCAGACATATTTGCAGGCTTAGCTTCAATCCCTGCCAAGGGTTTAATCTGCTTCTTTTGAATAAGCACATCCCTTATTTGTTCTTTCCACAAAGAAAAGTTTGTCCCATCAAACTTTTTCATGCTAAAAAACTCCTTTTCAGAGATGGAAGAGGATGCCATGATGCAAATGAAGCAAAAATCCCAAATGCTAGTGCCTACAAGAGAGAATCACACCAAATACCAGGTGCACCCAAATGTGTATGCCACAATAGAGTGAAATATCACCAAAACTCATGTCTCAAAGCATCTGACTAATGTGCATATACTATGCATCCATATGAGCAAATCTGACCCAAAAGAAAATGCCAATTGCAATGGCAATCCAAAATGCCAATAAGTGCCAAATGACTCAAGCATAAACATCGTCCATTGGCATATGCATTAATAATATCTCATCCAAGAGAGCATAGCACTATCAGTGCATCACTTGCAATGTGTCAAAGCTGTCCCTCCGCATAAAATAGCATCCATGTGCAAAGCATCCATAAAAATAGCATCCCACAAGGCAATTTGGGCCTATCAGCTCATCCAATAAGGACCGCATTGCATCCAAATGGCCTATAAATCATCCATTGCAACCCAATGCACACCACGAATGAGCGCACACTACTCAAACTGCAACTAGAGTGATCTACATAAGGTATGCTCAAGAAATCATAGTCCCACGGTAATGACCGCTACTGAAAATAGAACCTGAAATGCCTCAAAACATGGGTGCCATTGAATAATCGAACTCAGTAAGAAAATTTGCAAATATCTCTCTTCTGCCAGAACTCCAAAATCTCAACCGATGAGTGAGAAATGGGAGTCAACACTTATCTACTACCATGTGGCATAAATCTAAGGTTTCAAAACCTTAGAATGAAAAATGCATAACAGAGAGACGAAATCGAATACACAGAGATCTATAACTCTGAAAATCCTCCACCGAATCGTGTAAGAACTGACATGTAGGGGTTTTTGGGCATCCGAAATGCAATGGGACAGACGGTTTTGAAAACCGTGGTCTCAATCACTGGGTCCAACACACGGACTGAAAAACGTTTTTGGAAACAAAGCTGTTTGTAAACTCCACCGGAGTGCAAATGATGAGCAACATAGAAGTTTTAGACCTCCTAAGTCCACCGGAACTGACAGATCTGCAAATGGTTACTCCAAACTTAAGTTTCAACACCCGGGTAGAAAAACGTAGAAACTGACACAGTAAGTCAGAAATCCAATGAAATGATCCCAGATTCAAGAATGAAGGTGTTTCCAAGCTCCTGAAGTGAAGTGGATACCAAAAGCAAGCAATAGTTGCCTCTACAAGTCAATACGAAGTCTCTGTCATCAAATGGAATAGGAAAAATCTTAAAAAACACTTAACAGGCTCTCAAAACCACTTTGCAAAACCAAAGTGACCTTTCCAAAGGTTCCTACAAGGTCTCTGCACACTCGGATGCAAGTAAAGTCGCCCAAAAAGCTTCCCACAGAGCTTCTCCTTCCTCCCACAGAGCTGCTGAGCTTCCAAGTATTCACGCATGCTCAGCTAGATCACCCTGGCTTTGATACCAGTTGAGAGTGCTCTCAACGGAAGTAAGAATAGAAGAGGGAGAGAGAGAAACAGAGAGCCACACAAGTTTTGGTGGGTGCAGAACACCCTAATCTTCTTTTTCATTCATTTATATATGTGTTTGAGTATTGTACATAACCAAGGTAAAGGCACAGTGACCTTTAACCCCCACAGATGCATCAAAAGACGAGGACTGAAGAACATTCGGCTTTCTGGACTGGATCAAAGAAAGGTAAGGGTAAGGACTCTGGTAACCCATCTTCTTCTGATGATAAAAAGAGAAAGAAGAAGATCAAGTGCTTCTATTGCAACAAGGCAGGGCACAAGCAGAATGAGTGCCAAAAGAAGATTACAGATGAGAAGAACGGAGTAAAGAAAGAGTCCAGCAACAGTGCGCAGGCAGTACCAGTAGAATTGTTCATCGCAATTGAGGAGATTTGCACGGAGGCAATTCATGTACTTGCAGATGAACCTTGGATCATTGACAGTGGTGCATCACGCCACATGACTAGTGGAAGGATTGGTATACCTCTCTACAGTCGGTAGGGAATGACATCCTTGTAGTAGTCGGCAATGATGCAAAATGTCCAGCAAAAGGAAAAGGTATGATTGCTCTCAAGACAGATCGGAGTTGTAAAATAGTTGTCTGATGTTCTTTATGTGCCAGATATCAAGAGGAACTTCTTGTCCATCTCTGCGATCATGGATCGGGACCTCCAAGTTCAATTTGATAAGAATGGTGCATAGATCCTGGATCTTCAAGGAAAGGTCATTAGTAAAGGTACACGGTGCAACAACATTTACAGACTCTCAACTTTCAGTGCTCGAGCGGATGTGAAGAACACTAAGCTATGGCATGAGAGGTTTGGTCATCTAAACCTTAGTTCTTTGAAGGAGATGCATAAAAGTGGAATGATTGCAGACCTACCAGAAATTTCAGATCTGCCTGATGTATGTGAAGCTTGCATGATGGGCAAGCAGCATCGACATCTCTTTCCTAAAGAGGCCAGCAGGGTAAAGGCTCCTCTAGAGCTCGTTCACACGGACCTCTGCGGAAAGATGGAGATGGAAGCTTTGGGTGGTTCCTACTACTTCATGATGCTGATCGACGACTACAGTAGAAGGATATGGATACACTTCCTGAAGACTAAAGATGAGGCTTTTAGTAGGTTCAAGGAATGGCATGTAATGGTCGAGAAAGAATCGGGGAGGAAAGTGAAGAAGTTTAGATTAGATAGAGTTGGAGAGTTCACATCAACTGAATTCGAAAGTTACTGCAAAAGTCACGGAATCAAGAGGTAGAAACCCCCGCCACATACATCATAGCAAAATGGAATAGCAGAACGTAAGATGCGCATCATCTGCGAAATGGGCCGGAGTATGATGAAAAGGAAAGATTTGCCAAAGTCTTTCTAGGCCGAAGCATGTAACACTGCAGTTTACATCCTGAATCGTAGCTACACGAAGGCTGTGAATGGGATGACTCCACTGCAAGCCTTTTCTGGTAAGAAACCTTCAGCTGCACATTTCAGAATTTTTGGATGTGACTGTTTTGTGCATGTCCCTGATGCTACCAGGACCAAATGGGAATAGAAGAGCTAGAAGTGTATTTTCTTGGGCTACAGTGAAGAGGAGAAGGGTTACCATCTCTATAACCCTGTTACCAAGAAGGTAATTGTAAGTCGTGATGTGGTCTTCTCAGAACAGCTGCATCAATTGGAGGAGGATGCTTCCTTCCCAGACAACCAGGACCAGAATATCCATCCAGTACTGCCACCAATAGCAAACCGAACTCCCCCAACTGTGCTTGGGAGGATTCAAGACAAAGAAGATGAAGAAGAGCCTGCAGAACCACAACGGCAGTGGCCATTCCCAAAGTGGATAAAGTAGCTTTTGGATGACAGAGAACCTCTAGCCATTGAGGAGGAACCATCTGAACACCGCCGGTCCAAGAGATTAGAGGAGCAAAGAAGGACGCAGGAACACTTGGTCAACTATGCTTTGATGACAGAAGTGATCCGTGCTAATGAACCCAAGTGTCTTGAAGAGGCACAAGGCGATGATAGGTGGATGGAGGCTATGCAGTCAGAGTATGGCTCCATAATGAAGAACAACACTTGGGACCTTGTGGATCGACCACTAAAATGCAAGGTAATCGGAACCAAGTGGATGTACAAGACCAAGTACAAGTCTGACAGCATGTTGGATAAATACAAGGCTTGGCTCATGGCAAAAGGATTTGCACAGGTACATGGTTTTGATTATCAAGATACTTTTGCTCCCATAGCTCGACTAACCACAATTCATAGTGTTTTGGCTTTAGCTGCCCAGGGAAGTTGGCCCGTGTTTCAGATGGATGTGAAATCCGCCTTTCTGAATGGAGATCTTAAGGAGGAGGTATACGTGGAACAACCACCAGGTTTTGAGATCCCAGTTTAGAAGGTAAAGTCTGCAAACTGAAGAAGGCACTTTACATGCTAAAATAGGCCCCACGAGCATGGTACCAGCAAATTGATGCCTACTTTCTACAAAACAGGTTCAAGAGGAGCCAATCTGATGCAAATTTGTATATCTTCAGAGAAGGAGGTAGGTGTATGATCGTGGTCCTTTATGTGGACGACCTTATCATAACAGGGAACCATGAAGAGAAGATCTCGCAAACAAAGCATTTGCTATAAAGAGAGTTTGAAATGACAAACCTCGGACTGATGCATTTCTATTTGGGGATTGAAGTAATAGATCTTTATTTTACAACTGAAGTATACTGGAGAGATACTGAAGGCATTTGGCATGGCTGAGTGCAAGACAGATGGTACCCCTATGGAGGTTGACGCGAAGCTCTCAAACGAGGATTCATCACCACTGGTGGATGAAGTGAAGTACAGAAGGCTTGTGGGCAACTTGATTTAACTGTGCAACACACGGTCGAACATCAATTTTGCAACTGGTGTACTAAGCAGGTTTTCCAATAAGCCCCGGGAGAACCATTGGAGGGCAGGGATGCAGGTGCTGAAATACATCAAAGGCACACTTGATTATGGCATCACCTATACCAAGGGCAACATCTTAACTAGATTCTATGACTTGGATTGGGCAGGAGATGTGGACAACAGGAGATCAGTGACAGGGTACTGTTTCTCACTTAGACCTGGAGTTGTGTCATGGGTCAGCAAGAAGCAACCACAGTTGCTCTTTCTTCTACCAAAGCCGAGTACAAATCTGCATGCTTTGCTTCTTGCGAGGCATTGTGGTTGAGGAGGATTTTGGGGGACATGGGTGCGGTGCAGAACAAGCCTACGCAGTTATCATGTGACAATCAGAGTTGCATGGCGATTGTAAAGAACCCGGTGTTCCATGCTCACACGAAACACATTGAGATTCAATATCACTTTGTACGTGAGCTCATCATGGATGGAGAGGTCGACTTGGTGTATTGTCCGACTACAAAGAATGCTGCGGACATCTTCACGAAGGCTGTTAGATATCAATGCTCCACTCTCGTGTAACTACACGGGAACTAGCTAACTCTACTTGTAAGCCCCCCATATGAGGAGAAGGCATTTGAGTAGCTCGGTTATTCGGTAGGTCCTAGTTTGGACACCAGATGGGGGCCATGTGTGGCCTGATGGCTAGACGGCTTCAGATAGAGTTGGCACACCACCAACTAGGCTACATGCAAGTGTGGGAAGGCATCCCTTGACTGACTGCACTGAGGGTAGATGGAGCATTTCTCGGGGCAACCCACTCTCAAGTTGCGGGGCCGGTTTGGAGCCTCAGATGATTTCGAATGGCTCTGGGCCGAATGGGGATTGTAGGTTAGTTGCTCTGTTTTGCGCACCGGTTCCATCATATGGTCGGTGGCCTATTTCAAGACCGACCCCCAGTCGACTGTTTTGGGCGGATTGGGTCGGTCACTCAATTGAGCCTAACCGACTACGACTTGTGGCTATATAAGAGCAAGCCCCTGAAGCCCATTTCATCACTGGCTACAGCAACCCTGATTCCTTAGCATCTAGCCTCCGTCTTCTACTATTTCCAGCACACCATCAAAGCTTCTTTCACAGGAGCACACGGTTGGGAGGCAGTGCCATCTATTGTATCAATTCTACAGTAATTAATTTTTTGATTCTCCATACTATCTTGTTTTCTCTCTTGTGTATGAGATCCTGTTATCTGTTGAGCATAGACGTTGTATTATTTTCTTACAACTTTACATCTCAACTTGTTGCTTGTTTTGGAAAAAAATTAGAATGCAGTAAAAAGTGATTATATTTCACCTTTTACATATATAACATCTTCAAAAAGCTTTTATTTGCATTCCTTAAACTATGATTTTCCTCATGCTTAGTATAGCTATGATTATGATGCATTGTTATATATATTTTATAGCTTGGATGGTTATTCTCCCAATTATAGTGAAAGGATGCTTATCAAAAGATGTTAGAATATCTACCTACAAGATTAGTGGCATTGTGATGTATGCTTACTATTATATCACATTGAATATATTTCATTCAATTTTGAAAGATTAGTAGAAAATTGTGAATCTTACATGGGCATGTGAAATAGGTGGATCTATAAAAAAGAGATCTTTGTATCGAGCATCAAGAAGGTTAGGGTAGACTCCATTGAAGCTGTGTTCTTGCTTGAGAAGCACTCTCACTCAAGCATTATGAACGACTCAGGTGCACTTGCTTGTACACATAGTTGATGAGGTCACCATTGCATGAGCCATTCATAGTCCTTGGATGCTTTTACTTGAATGGTTTATGAAAAATTTGGAGGGATTTATAAGACAAAGAGGAGGCAAAGAGCAAGACCCAAAGTAAGCATGGCAAAGGGTTGGCTTGTGCAAGGAGTCAATAGTATATATCATGGAGTTTCTTACATCCATGGATCTTGATATGCCACATGCTTGGCATAACTAGGGCAATGATTGTATTGTTGCTGAGGTTCCCCAAGGATTAGGGATTGAAAGAAAAATGAGCGAAGAACAAAGGGAGAAATTCAACTAGTTTTGTATCCTCAATAGCAAGGAGATGCAAAATTGGATTGAGAAATATGAAGAGGCCAAAGAGAAAAGAGTAAATGCAGGGGCAAGATTTAGAGTCAAATGCACAGGCAAGTGCTATCATATCCACGGTATCTTGTTCTTCTTCCCAAATACATGTCAATTGATAGGCTACAATAGGCTCTTTGTAAAGCCAAAGATGATGGGAGATAGTAACCACTATAAGACATCGGTCGCTTTTTGAGGTTGGCTATCGATGCTTCGCGATGAGTGTGGGCATGAAGATCGTCAGTACGTTGGTGAGCATGGAAAGTGTCAGTGTAGCTATCAAAATCTCAGTCAATATGGTAGTCAGTATGTATGTAGGTATAGAGGTTGGTAAATATTTGGTAAATATCGATCCCTTTGGTGGAGTCAATGGCAAAGAAACCAATGTTGTCTCTCTTGACTATGGCATTAAGACCATTGTAGATAGTTCTAAACCATTTGACATCAAGAATGAAAATAGTAAATCATCTAAAATCAACTTCATAGATGTCACGTATGGTCCCACAATAATCTAACTATGAGAAGAGAAGATTGGTATCAAAAGCACTTGCTCGGCTATCTTGTACAAAGTTAGCCGTGACTCCACAATCATATGTCTCTCCTTGAATCGATGCGTTTCACACGAAAATGCCATCCATGTGACCACAATACACTTTACTTTTTGTACTAAAAAAAGCATGATTAAAACAATAAGGATACATTTTGTAGCAATCTAGAAAGGTAAAAAACTTACATGTGGCATACATCCGACTGCAAGCTCCCACTCTCTCGATCTGTTACATCCTTTTCATCATCTTCAGCTTCATGAAGAGCTTCTTGTAGCCAATCACGAGAGGAAGAGCAAGGTCTGATGAATATAGCATCCTCTGTGTGTGCATGACTGTAAATCTCATCCTCTCATTTATTCTTTTTGCTTTGGCCTCTTCATATCTCTTCACCCATCTTTGTATCTTGAAGTTATTGAGGACACAAAACTTATTGAATTTATCTCTTTGCTCTTTGCTCATCTTTCTTTCAACCTCTTTACCTTAGGGAACCTCCATAATAATACAATCATCGTCCTTGATGTTCCAAGCACTATCCTATCTTGTCAGACCATGCTCTAGGTGCTTGCTTCAAGCCATACAAGGCTTTCTTTAACCTGCAAACAAACTCAGGATGAATAGCATGAACATAACCTGTTGGCTGCTCCATCAAGACCTCTTCTTGCAAATCACCATGCAAAAAGGTATTCTTTACATCCATCTGGTGTAAAGACCATCCCTTTGATGCAGCCATAGCAATGACTGCTCTTACAGTTGCCATCCTTGCAACCGGACTGAATGTTTCTTCATAATCAATGCCGTATGCCTGTGCATACCCCTTGACAACTAATCTTGCCTTGTATCTGTTCACAGAACCATCTGCATTGTGCTTGATCTTATAAACCCACTTACACCCAATTGCATTCTTATTTTTAGGCAAAGGCACCAATTCCCATGTAGCATTGGCTTCCAAGGCATCCATTTCTTCATCCATGGCTTTCTCCTATTTTTCATTTCCCATGGCTTGCTCAAAAGAAGTGGGTTCTAGTTCCTGTATCACTTTGACCATATAGGCATAGTGAATGGCTGTAAATCCATCATATTTCAGCCTATCCATAGGATACCTAGCTCTAGTAGACCTGCGCAAAAGAGGCTCACTTCCAGGTGCTCTCAAAACATCCCTGGTCTTCCTTACTCTAGGTGTAACAATAGAAGGAATACCCAACTCATCAGCAATGCTCTGTTCTAAGCCACTGGATTCACCATCCACATAAGAGTGACCTGCATTCACATCAAACATGGGTTGATCTACCTTCTCTTTTCCTTTTCGTGATACCTGCGTACCACTATCTGCATTGCTTTGACGAGATTCTCCTGATCTCAATCTGCCTATCCATGGCGAAGTATGTGAACCACTGCTAGAGGACACTGTGGGTCCACTGATATTTTGTGACTATTGCATTGAATTCTGTGCAGCATTACCATTTTGTGCATCTACATCAATCATCATATTTACTGGTTTATACCAATTGCTCATCTCATTAAAAACAACATCTCTGCTCACTGTAAACTTACGAGTAGAAGGGTTATAGCATTTATACCCTTTCTGCTGCAGAGAATAACCAATAAAGACGCACTTCTCAGCTTTTGGATCCAACTTGGACCTCAACTCATCTGGCACATGAACATAGGCAATGCAACCAAAATTTTTCAAATGAGAAATGTCTAGTTTCCTACCAGTATACATCTCCTCTAGCGTCATGCCATGTATTGCTGCAGTGGGAGTCCTGTTCATTATGTAAACTGCTGTAGCAACTGCTTCAGCCCAATAATAATCTAGTAGATCTTTCTCATTTAGCATGGCCCTAAATACCTCTCCAATATGCCTGTTTTTCCTTTCTGCAATTCCATTTTGCTGTGGGGTATGACTGCATGAATATTGCCGCTTTATGCCATGCTCCTGCAAGAACCTTTCAAACTCATTTGAGAGGTACTCTCCCCCTCCATCTGACCTTAGGCATTTTATTTATAGGCCTGTTTCTTTTTCAACCATAGCTTTAAAAGCTTTGAAGTGCCCAAACACTTCACTTTTCTTTTTCATAAAATACATCCAAACTTTTCTGTTGAAGTCATCAATAAAAGTGATAAAATAGTGACAGCCTCCAATAGATACAGCTTTAGTAGTCCACACATCAGAGTGGATTGATTCCAATGGATTTTTACTCTCTTGAACATGCCTAGGAAATGGTTTCCTTGCCTGTTTTCCAAATTGACAGGCTTCACAAACCTTATGCATTTCTGCAACCTTGAATTTAGGCAATCCTGCAACAATATTTTGGGCTTGCATTGATTTAAGTCGCTGTATATTAACATGACCAGTGCGTTTATGTCAGATATCAATATCTGTAACTACACTAGTCCCATGTGCAAACATTGCTGCACTCAATTCAGGCATATTTGCATCCAACGTAAACATCCTGCCCTTCTTCTTTCCTTTTGCTATCAAGCGACCGTTATTTTTCATATCCTCAACAAAGCATCCATGAGGATTAAATCTGACCTGCAAGCCTTGCTCAACCATTTGACCAATAGAAACCAGGTTCTTGGTGATGTTTGGGACATGAAATACATCAAACAAGTATTTCTTTTTTCCATCCTGCATAGACAAAGGAATTTTACCAATCTGCACAATAGGATGTGTAGTATCATCACTAGTCTCCACAAATCCTGGTTTTTCCATTTTCCTTGCATCCTGCATCCATTCTGCATGACCTGTCATGTGGTTTGACACACCTGAGTCAACATACCACACATCATTTCATTCTTCTGCACTTGTCACAGAATTGGTCATATGCTGCACCATAAATAGATGCTCATTTCTGTCATCACCCTGTCTACTGGAAGATGCATAATTGCCTTGCTGCAATTTTCCATTCATAATGTCATTCTACTTTTTGTAGCAGTCCTTAGCCATATGACCCATTTTACCACAGTAGTAGCATTCAACATTGCTGTTTGCATTTTGGCCTCTCTGCCATCCACCACGGCCTCTTTGGCTCCCTCCGCCTCTAGAGTTACCACGTCCTCCTACATAGGACTAGTTTTCTTGAGTTTGCTGCATATTCTGATTTCTACCATGGCCTGCATATCGGCCTCCTCTACCTCTGCCTCTACCTCTTCCAGCATTTGAGTAAAAGATAGTTTCTTTTGAAGTTCCTCTTGAAGAAGATGCACCCCCATTTCTCTGCTCTTCAGAAATTAGAAGAGCAAACAACTCTTCAAAATCAAGAAATTTTTCACGGACGGCAATGGATGTCCAGAACTGTGCATAATCCTTTCCTAGACCATTCAAGGTCATAGAAACTAGATCATCATCTTCCACTGGCGACCCAATGGAAGCAAGTGCATCTGCAATTTTCTTCACCTTCATGTGGTAGTCATTTATGCTCAAATTTTCTCTCTGCACATTGTGCAACTCCTGTTTGAGCCGCATTTTCCTGGCTTGTGTATTTGTGTTGTACATTTTTGCCAAAGTATCCCATGCCTCCTTTGGCGTACTTGCATCCTGAATATGCACAATCATAGAATCCGAAATACTGATAGACAGCCAGTACATAACTTTTCTGGCTCTCTCATGCCATCCTTTAAATGCCTGCATTTCCTGTAGATTGGGAACATTAGGAAGAACTGGTTCTTCTTCATTTCCTGTAATGAACTCCCAATAACCTTTTTCCATAAGGAAATTCGTCATTCTAAACTTCCATGCCTGGAAGTTATTCTTGTCAAGCTTTTCTATGACAATCTGTGAAAGAGAATCAGACGCCATTATAGAAGACTACAAAATATTCTGTCACTGCGAAAAGACACAGCTTTTGCCTCACACGGGTAGATCTGCAAAACTGATGAAAATGGTATTTGACCACACAGTCACTTTCCTAGTGACGATTTTGCATCAATAGGCAACAAGCATGATTTTGTAACTCCTAATATCTCTACACACAGGCATACGATGCAATTTATGTGGCAACTTTTCACCGATCAGTAGAGCACTGGTCGCACAGCAAAAACAAGACCTTTTCCTGAGTGCCTGCGAAGAACTTCCGCCTTTAAAACGGGCCCCGAAATGGCCTCGAATCAAAAAAATAAAGTCACTAAGGGCTTTGCCGACTCCCGCAGCATATACTACACTCTCGCCACACCGCGAAGGGCGTCTCAATCTGAGACAGTGCACTCTTGCACTTCTGGCTGTGCTACCTGCAGAGATTTGCTCCCAAACTCGAAATAGGAAAGCAGCACTGGTCCTCTTACTAGGACACCGCGAACTTGGTTTGCTTTCTTGAGCTCCTTACCATGAACAAGGCTCTGATACCATGTGAAGATAGTGGGAGAGAGGGAAGGAGTCTCACTTGCGGCTTTCTCACATGCATAATAGGGGAATACACACACAGGTGGAGGCTGAAAGCAGTTTTCATCTTCTTAGTTGTGAAAGCCAAAGAACTCTAGTACAAAGAAATAGAAGAACCCTATATGTGGGTCTCAAACCAAACTCAACTAACTAAGGTGGCATACTAACTGAGCCACAAACTAGAGTAGATAAGGATAGCTGTCATCCAACTATTATTCGTGGGCGGTGTACCAAATGCGTCTGCAGCTAACAAGTCAGTGACATAAATGCACATTGGTCACCCTGGCATATCACGAGTGGAGCTTGTTGGCTGTATGTTTTCAATTGTAAAAATACAACCTCATGCAACAAATGTGTGCAAAAAGAATATCAATGTCAAGAAACCAATCCAAAGACCATGTTCATCCACAATCAAAGCAAAAGTAATACGAAGAGTCCAACAATGGAAAACCGCACATATTTGTATCACATTGCTTACCTAAACATAAATTTATCTTTGATTCATCCATCCATTAGTCACAGAAAATGAGTACATTCTTTTTCTCTATGAACATTATATGTTTTGGAAAATAAACAAAAGATTACCCTTAATGTTCATTGATCATACTTATGGCATTTACGATTTCACCATTTCAAAATCAATTAATCCCCTTGACTTGATATCCAATCAATTTCTCATCACCATAAAATAACAAAAAACCATACACCTAGATAGATAAGCTAGCACACATGTAAACATATGGCCACACATATTCATGCCAACTGTACACCAAACCATGGCATGCATGTGCCCACATGCCGACATGTACACCAAACCAGAGCACACATGCACGTGCACATGCCGACATGTACATCAAACCATGGCATGCATGCACCATGTGCACATGTGGGCTCAAATTTATATGAAACAAACAGCCATGACCCATTATGGAGACTCCTAAACATTGGGCATGCAAGAGCTAAATAGCAATTCCTCATAAAGTATGTTGGGTTTGTTTGTACACTTATAGAAGAGCCGAAGCATCACATCCCAGGAATTTCTTACATTGCTTTAGCCTTGATATACGGTGTATGAGAAATCAACCGAGTTTCTGTTACCTTTCATATCGTCAATTCAGAGAGCTGAGTTGTGGCTTTCTAACGAGAGAATGGCATGTCCCTATACGAATACATTTAGGTAATTCTACATGCTGCATCCAAACATATACTTTGAGATTACTATAAGGAACGATCAACTCAGAGAGGAGGGTTTGGGGGGGGGGGGCTGGAGGGGGGGAAGGTAGTCTTTAAAAGAAAATACCACATAAATTGCATCACGAAAGAAAAGAATATTGGAATGCAAGCAACGATTATATTTGGTATACGAGCTTCAGGAAAGTTCAGTTTGTTTGTGTATAGAGCAAGCCTTATATTCACAAGATTGAAAACGTGCATAGTAAAGGAAAACTGCACATATATCTAATTTCATGCAAGAGTACACTTAAAGGCATCAGTAAAGCTAGTGAAAAGCTACTTTACATTTGACATGTGGATGCAGAAGCACTAACACCATTGTTTCTCAGGGTTCTCTCAAAGCTGCCACAAAAAGGTTCCTCCACAGCATCCAGAACAGTAACTTCAAGTCAAATGAAAAAGATGGCAGTGGCAAAATACTGTTAGGCCAAATCAAAATCCCCAACAACCTCCCACATCCATCAAACAGTCCAATTATGCTTTGCTGAGAAACAAGCATGCTTCAGCTTTGATGGGAACTAACTAGCACAGCTGGACTTGATAGGAAACAGTTCAAGCGTTTTTCTTGCTATCTGAATGAGATAGCCTGCGATCTAAAGAAAGGAGCTGGCTACGCAAATTTTGGTTGTCCTCAAGTAACCGGTCATACTCCAGAAGAAATCCTTCTGATTGTTTTTGAAGGGCTCTTGCATTTGCCTCTGCAGCTTTCGCAGCCTTGTCTTTCTCTAGTGATTCCAGCTGCAATTCCTCCATTTTTTTCATCATTTCTGCAACAAGGTCTTTCAAAGAAACAATTTCTTCTTGCACTGCAACATTTTCTTTCTCCTTGGGAGGGCTTTGTTCTGTCTTCAGGCGGAGGTATTCTTTCTCTACAGATTTGGCCTTCTTCTTTAGTGTGTCAATGTTTAATTTGAGTGAACCTATCTGACAAAGTTGATTGTGCAACCGGCTAACAATCACTGCAAGGAATAAGAAGTACCCTGCAAAATAATAACAATCAATGTGAGGGACAAACCTAGATCTTGCATTACCACACTACAATGAACTAAGGTGCTCTTTGAATTTAAAAAATTTTCCTTAGGCCATAAGAAAATAATCAAGTATACAGACAATAAAAATGCTGCAGATAACATTTGTATACAGTATGCTACTCATCAATCTGGCAGGTTGCTTCATTCGTAGTGTAGTTTAGCCTTAAATTTTGTTCCTTGCTTTGAATCCAAACCACTTCCTCCAGTCCAGCAGCATATGAATAAAATGGGAACCTAGAGAATGAACAATGAGACCAGAAACATTGAAGATGTATGTCTGAGAAACTCAAAATCAAGCTCTTAACCATATTTAGGAAGTTTTTGAGGCTTTAGGAGTCATGCTTGCTCTTATTAGCTTTTGAACTCAGATCTTCTCAAGATGATGCATCCAATGCATGGAAAATAAGTAAGGAAAGAGCTCTTGCCCTTACTACTGGCAAAACCCCACCCCCCCTCCCATTATCTCACATGGATTGATGAGGCATAGATGAAGTTGTGCTACTCAGAGGGTTTCTGCCGAGGTCCTAACCCAAGTATGGTTATCAACTCGTGCTAAAATCCAGGGATCACTGTCCAAGACCTATACTAGAGTAGAATGCTCATATATGCCTGCCTTAGAGTGGCCCAATTGGAGCAAAGTTCCAAAAGTGGACCAAAGTAGCTATAGCATAGTAGACAGCCTAGCCTCTTACTGTCCTTGTCCGAAAGGGCTCACACATTGCCCGCTGCCCCCAACTCTCTGCTTACTTCTGAAGCCAAGAAAGAGACCCCTTCTCTAGTCCTCTGAAACTCTCAGTAAGCCAAGGTTTAAGAAGCCCACAAGGTCCTAAGGGTCCATACAATGTAGGGTTGCTAGAGCTATGGTCCAAGAATCTCTGATTCCCAAAGGACTTAACTCTGAATTGTGCAGGCACACAGCCAAGGAAAATGGGCTAGTAAAACTCTGGACACAGATCTCCACTGTCTTCTCCGGGTCTCAGAGTGCTCAGACTTAACCACATCGCATAATGCTTGACAAGACAAGATCAGAATTCCTGTGGTGTGCAACGGAAATTAAATAAATATTCCTTGCATTTCTTACTGATCCATTACATTAAAATTCTGTTGCTAAGTGAAAACTCTGAAGCTCTTTTTCTTGCATGTGTTAACAGTTCACATCCAACATGTCTCTGACCAGAACTCTCAGAATTGTCATTAAGCTCACACCACTCTAATCATTTAAGGTATTACAAACGTTCTCCTCACCTCATGAGTCACACCATCTGCATGTACACATATCTCTATGTCTCTCCATGACCTCATTCTCCAACATGCATGTTCTCCACTTTTTCACTAGCGTTGCAAAACAAATATATAAAATCTCGTGGATTTAATAACATACAACTCGGAATAAAAAACTTCTATGCGCTAGTTTATATAAAGTATGCATCAAGGTGCTAATTATCTGGTACCATGCTGATCAGTTGTGGGATCTGCTATTGTTACCTTTTCGGCCATGGCACCTAAGTGGTACTGCCTGTCCAATATCCAAATTTGCAACGAACATCTAACGTGTCCTTGTCCAAAACCAGGTCTAAAAACAGAAGAAGGTCCACATCGTGAGACAACTTTCACTAGGCAAACCTGTCCATCCGACTAAAATCTGATGCCATCCATAATGTACTCCTAGTCCCACTGCATAGCTTGGTTTGGTTGACCTAGTTCATGAAGCAGGGCAAGGGCTACTTGATCGGAAAGTGCGTGGGTGAGAAGAGCTCAGTTGAAATGTGCTATGCAGAAATGAGCTTAGGCGTAGATTGTCAGCGAACTGCACTTTCAAAAAGAATCACATCGTAAAAAATCCCTGGTCTTCGTAATGGTTTGCATAATTGACTGATGGTATGAATTTCTTAAGAACCACATTGCCCTCTTGCTTTGTCTTCACATTCTCTTCCTGCACTCATTTATAAACTGACGAGATTTATGGCAGTAATGGCATTTGCCCTCCTTGACATCTTACTTGCCTGGAGTGCTGGACCCCAAGGCATTCTGTGCTTAGTGATAATGTCACCTTCCTACACCTTAAGCATATGCATCTGAATAAGAAGGTACATAATCCATGCCTCATTTGTTGCCCGATACATTGGTTCTGAGTATCCCATGCGTCCTCAGATGCTTGCAAACCTAATTCTATGAAACGGTACTTCTTTGCATAGAAAGAGCAATTAAAGACAATGCATGGGCATTCTTTCTGTCAAAGTCGTTTTGCTTTTCCTGAAGAGGAGTTTCCATTGCATGAGATCTCTATTAGATCAGTATGAACCACAGGTATGTTTCTTCAAAAGCCACTCTATCAATGCTTCTCATCAAGAAGCAATTAGTCAAGTAGTTTAAACCGTCCATCTGATGTTCCTAGCTAATAGAGATTGCCTGGATCCTTTGCCATTGTGCCTGAAAGGATGAGATATGCAAATGCAGAAGACAATTAAATTAATCCCCTCTGAGCTCAAAGCTCCAAGTTGAAGCCAATCAGCTGATGCCAGCTCAGCTGGTAATGTTGGTGCTGCTAGAACATAAATCTACACACGTGTGATGTCAAACAGCAATCTGAAACAGAAATCAGTATAAACATGAGAAAGAAATCGTCTCCCTTTAAGTTCCTCTTACTTGTTGGTTTTTCCTTAGGATACATATCCGTCGCTGAATTTGCAGCTGCCACACACACTCTCAGATTACAAGGACAAACATTCCTTTTTTTTCTTTTTTTCAAGAAAATTACTTCATTAAGTATGAATGAAAACTGCGAGCGCAAGCTCAAATGCGGGAGTACATCATGCAATGCATGAGGAAAAAACAGCTCAAAGTGAGATAATAAAGAACCAAGGCGGAGGCTGAAAATGCCATCTCAACCCTGAAGGAAACTCAGAGAAGAAAGGAGATCCCCTCCAAACTTTGAAAAAAGTAACTCTCCTAGCAGTGGCTGCTCTAGAGGATCCTTGCATGCTCGCCCAAACGGCCATCAGAGTGTGTATTGTGTCAGTCCAAATACTGGCCATAGTCTGAGAAGGCTGACCCTAGATACCCTCTCGCCTCTGTACACCTGGCTCTCCAAATATGCCAAGCTGCAATGCTCGCCAAAATCTCCCAAGACTACTGAAGCATGAGCAGCTCTGAAAGGAGTGTGGGGAACATCACTATGGTCTCGGCATAGACTATGAACAACTTGTGATAGCGATGGTCACCATGGATGCTACACCAACGCTTGACGGTATATCAAAACATGCTCGTGCAATAAGCAAAAAGAGAGAGAGACGAAGAGGAAAGAGTCATTGCCAAATCGGTTAGATGAAATCTAAATTAAAACAAAAGTCCAAGATCTTGTTACGAAGAAGCATATGCAAAAGGCATCTATTCAATGTGAAAACCTCTAGTTATATAAGAGTCTCGTTTTCCCTAGAGATGCAATTAACAAACTAATGTTAAAAATTGCAACTAGATTTGTTTAGGCCTCTTTAATTTATAGAGCATCATTTCAGTTAAAGTAAGATTAAGGGTATTATTGTTAGATTCAATGATAATAATTGTTGCATCTAAAGAAAATAAAAAAGTTGTAAATAGGTGCTGTCTTACTCCAAATACCAAGGCGTATGGCTGCACAATCATCTTTCCCAACTTTTCTAATGTCAACCATACTACCACTAACAAGAAATTTGAATGATGTCGTGGAATGATTGGTAGCAATTATTTTTTGTGATGACCCATTATAATTTGTACCTGAACACTTGTACAAGCTGCGGACCTGGCTACTCCCGCCTCTAGCCTCCCCTCCGCCTCCACTCCGCCTCTCCTCTACCCCCGCCTCGGCCGCCTTTCCGCCTCGCCTCCTCTCTGCCTCGGCCGCCGCTTCGCTCCGTCTCCTCTCCGCCCTGGAGGTCCGACGTCGCCGCCTTCTCCTCCCCCACCTTTTCACCGCACTCCTACCCCTTCACATCTCACCCCCTCCCGCCTCCTCTCTGCCCCCCGTGCTTCCTTCCCCCTCCGCCTCCCTTCCGCCCTCTTTCTACCCCCCCCCCGCTGCTTCTCCGTCTTGCCCCCTCCGCCCTCCCGTATTGCCTATTCCCCCTCACCCCGCCCCCCCCCCCCCTTTTTTCCTTCCTCTCTTCACCAGCAGCAGGAGCATTTGTGTTTGTCAAAAGGAAGAAGATCTTGGTGGTGACCTTTGGTCTGGCCAGAAGGGCTCTATGGCAACACCCTCGAATCCCACAGCCATTAAGGTCCTTCTTTCTCCAACCGACAAACAACAGGTTCAGCAAGCAGTTCAATCCCTTCAAGACATGGCGATTGTGGGCCTCACACCCACAAGGCGACAGGTGCGAGAGTGGATCCAGGCGAGCTTGGCACTAGAGGGCGACCACATTCAGGGGCACACCATCTATGGGAGAGACGTCTTCCTCATCCAACTGAGCTCCCCCGATACAACCTTGACACTTGTGGAGCACAGCCCCATCCTCCTTGGCCCACATCTGGTATACCTCTTTCCTTGGTACCATGGCTTTACAATGAAGGACATGGACACGACACACCATGTTCCACACTTCTCGGTTACGCTTCGCTTCCCAGGGCTTCCAAAGGAGTACAGAGCCATCCTCCCATTCATTAGTCGGGCATTTGGCACAATGCTCGAGTCTCCGCCAGATTCCGCAACAACGATTCCGCAACAACGGTGGTAGTAGATGACGGGGTCCCCAGGATTAGACTAGTAGTTGAGAGCCCAGAGTCCCTCCCAGAGTTGATTCTTCTAGAGACCCTTGAAGGGGGTACACTTTGCCAACGAGTGGAGATTTCTGGGTTACCATGTGAGTGTATCCGTTGCAGACTGATGGGTCACTTAGCCAAAGATTGCCCCCGTGGCCATGGCTGAGTGCCTCCCCCCCACCCCCGCAAAGCAGGCAGAGTCAGCAGGCCCGAGTCCAGCGCCCTCTCAGGCAAGAACAGCAGGAGTCTCAGATCCCCTGGGTTACCTCCTCAGAAGGGGACTGGACCCAGGTTAAAAAGAAAAAGAAACCAAGCAAACAGGCCCGCAAGCGCCGCAAGTAGAGGGTCAAACGCAAGAGAAAAGGACAGGGTTGATCGAGAGGCCCCGGAGAAGGAACAGCAGGAGCTACCTCCCCCAGCGGAAGGGGCCACCGTCCAGCCAAATGATCCTCCCGTTTCGGAGGTTCAGCCTCCACACTCACCCTTGCATCAATAGCGAGCCCCAGGAGCTCCAGATGCAGCGATGGCGACAGTCGCAGATGCTAGCCCAACAGCAGCTACGGAGGAGCGGATCCAGAGCCCCAGCGAACCTAATCAACAGGGGGGACCTACGGTCATCCTTATCCCTCCTCCTCCCCCTCCCCCTCCAAATCCCTCCCCCTCTTTCTTTCCAGTCCCCCCCCCTCTCCAGGGTTCCCCCGCCCCCTCCCCCCTGCTATGATCACTCTCACCACCGACCCCCCTTCCTCCGCCCCTGCTCCCCTACCTCTCCCACAGCCCCCCCTCTCCACGTCCGCATCAGTTTCTTCTTCCTCAACGGAGCTCTAGTCAGATGCTTATCGGAGGACACACGGGCAAGGCCTTTCCTCTCTATCGCTCGGTCCACTAGGGCTGCCCACTCACTCCCTTCCTCTTCTTGTTTGTGGCGGAGGCTTTGGGCTATTACTTGAGATCACATGTGGCGGGCCTCATAGGGTTGAGGCTCCCAGTTAGACAAGAGGAGTTGCTTGACTCGGAGTTTGCAGATGACACAGCCTTGTATGTTGAGGGCACCACAGTGAGTCTGGAGAGAGTCAGGAGCACCCTGGCTATCTACTGCGAGGCCTCGGGTGCACGGATCAACTGGACCATTAGTGGAGTTTGCTTATAACAATACTTCGAATACTTCCACTGGTAAGGCTCCATTTGAGATAGTGGAATGAAGGAAGAAAGTCCCGCCTATCTTGCATACTGATAAGATTTTTTAGGCTGATAACTATGTTGACAGCATGGATGTGGCATATCAGAAAGTGTACCAAGCTCTCCAAAAGACTCAAGCAAAGCGATCATCACCACCATGCACTAGTGTTCTTTTGCCTTTACAAAGGCAAGGCTGAAAAATAAGAGGGGCAAAGACCGGTTCTTCCCCAAGCTGAGTATGAGATACTATGGCCTTTTCAAGTTTGAGAGAAGATTAGTGATGTAGCTTACAAGGTTGAAGCTACCATATCATTGGAAATTCACAATGCTTTCCATGTGAGTCTTCTTAAGCCTTTCTAGGGGGAAGTGCTAGAAGATATGCCTTTTGAGATGCAGCCAGAGATTGAGGACCTAGATGAGATCCTAATTCTAGAGCTAATTTTAACACATAAGGAAAGTAAAGTCAGAGATAGAGTTTCCCGTCACTACTTGGTGAAATTTCAAAATTATACTCGATTATATGCAAAGTGACTGGAAGAGGGTGATCTGGTAGATACACCTCGACTCTTACAACTCTACTTAGAGCTTTTCAGCTCGAGCCAACTGCAATTGTGGCTCCTTCCGGCTCAGCACAACATAGGTCTGGGGGCATTGCCTGATGCTCAAGAGGGAGGTAGTCCCTCCTTTCTTTGTTAAAAACCAGGCTCAGATACCTAGAGGTCGCTTGGTGACATTGTATGTTTCACCCAAGATGTTGTTTGCTGACAGTATATCTGCCTTGGGACTTCTATGATCAATGTACTAATCACTATGAGATAGTTTTTGCAATGTATATGGCTTGATATCCTAGGCATTTAGCAATCATATATACTATGTCACTTTTGTAATACATGTTTTCATGATGGTACATTCACATGTATTTGAGTTATTGGATATCTTTACCACACTCAAATGTAAAGGTCGCTTGCCATGTTTCAAGAGGGGGATAATATATGCAAGGATAGGGCAAAAATAAGATAAGTCTTCAATTTTATTTAAATTCAAGCTTTTAATTCCTTTCTCAAGTTCGGATAGGTTTCGAAATGATACTGAATATATACAAGGATACGGGCAAATAAGATACGTTATCTTCAAGTTTAGAGTGAACAAAGAGAAATACAAGTCAAGGCATCTAAAAAGGAAATTCAAAAACACAAACACATCCTTCAAATTTGTTAAATTGAAGCTTTCAATCTCCTTTCTAAAGTTTCAACTTGAGAAATCACAACAACAAATCCAACTTCACCTCTTCTATTAACCTCTCCTACCAATTTTAGTTAGTTTTGGTGCATACTTCACCTATGTTTATCGGATGCGTCAATTTTACGAGCAAAAACCTATGAGCAGGTTTATCCGAGCGTGTTTTTCAAGAGATTTTTAAAAATGTTTTTCTTTAGGAAACATGGTTTTTACACTTTTATTTTCACTAGAACTAGATTCCTTTATAATAAAAATATACAGACTAGTCACTCATTCATTTTTACACAACATAATTTTCTTATTTAGAGACATCCCTTTGTACCCCTGTTATTACCTTAAAAAAGTGTTGATTCCTTTAAGAAACATTCCTCATAATCACTCTCAATGTAATAATACTATGCATATATAATTACTTATTAACACATTTATATCATATGGCAATATCTTTTTAGTGTTTTTATAGCATATTTATGGACATGTTTCTAAAGAAGTTTAAATTACTATAAATAAGTATTAACTTGGGCTTATATATCACTCTCATAAAATACATGTAATATTAAATACTATATATGAAAGATTTTCCAAAATATAACTTCATAGATGTGCTCAAATGGGGTGTTCCGATCAATTTGAGTGGTTGAATGACTATATTTGGACATTGGATATGAAAGTTATGTCACTTTTAAAAGTGCTGTCTAAGGTAGTTTCGCCAGCGAAACTACCTTGGGAGACTTGCTTCAAAGGGGTTTCGCTGGCGAAACTACCTGGATGGCTTGCTTCAATGAGTTTTCTTTGAAGAAACTCTTTCATGAAGATAGGTTGAGAGAGGGTTTTCAATGTCACCCCCTATTAAGTAAAAGTTGTAAGAAGGATCATAAGGGAATTTTCATAGAGAAGTCTACTCTACATGTGGGTTTCTTCAAAAGCCATCCCATTATGCTCTCACCATTCCTACAGATTCACCTAAAGATTTTTGTATAAAATAGGCATCGCTATAATACTTTGCATATTTCTAAGTGAAACTATGTTTTCTTCTGATCGATTTTTGCCATATTTATGCATAGTTGGAAGCTTCTTTTTTCCTTCGCTCGGACACTCGGAAGATTTCGCTCAGAAAATGCTCGTCCCCATGTTTATCTATGGCTTAATTTATTTAAGCTTTAATTAAGCTATGTTCCTTTATGACTTAGTTTATTTATGCATGTCTTCATTTATTTTATGGATAGACTATGTACAAGGAGGGCTTAATTTACTTAAGCTTTAATTGACGCTATGTTTCTTTATGGCTTAGTTTATTTATGCATGTCTTCATTTATTTTTTGCATAGACTATGTGCAATGGGGGCCCAAACATCAAGCTACAAAGTAATATTATATATCCTTTTCCTTATGATAGTATTAAAAGCCACCCTCCCCCATGCCCTTCATAAATGGTTCCCCCTCTCCAATCTCACACGTCCCTCCCTCTTTAATTCCCCGCCCTTATTTAATTCAACCTCTCCCCTCCCCATGCTTAAGACTAATTATTGCCCCTCGCCCTTCCCCCCTTTATATAATTCAAGCCCTGCACCCTTTATCCCACTCCCCCCTCCCCACCTTCCCCCACAATCTAATAAATTAATTGCCCCCCAATTCAATATGGGGGTACCTATTCAAGTTTCAACTTGAGAGTCGAGACCATTAATATTTATGGAGTCAAAACTTAAAAGCATATGGATTCTAGAAAAAACGGGGCAAAAACAAGGCAAAGACAGGGCAAACGCGTATTTTGATTTGGGTGAAACAGAGGTATCGTTGAGAGCACTTTGAACGTTTCATCTGTTTCGTCGTTTCAAGGTTTCCACACACAAAACGGGTCTTCGCGCTCTCTTCCCACATTTGTAGCACTTGCTCTGCTTTGTCTTGTGCACTATCGAAAGTAGTTCACCTCCTAGAGTGCCACCTCGAGTGACCTTGAGCTAGCCCTAGGAGACGAGCTGATTCCTTCTCCAGTAGAAGGGAACACCGATCACCAAAGTCCAGCTGACTCGTCATGTCCCGGCACCTCAACACTCGAGAAACCATGACCTGAGAATGAGCGCCGCCAACTGAAGAGACGTGAGGACAGCACCCATTGCCTGCAGACTGATCATGGAGAACATTTGCCTACATCAAGAATGGTTGCATGGTACTCCCTTTGAGGAACACGAGATTGTACAGCTGCCCCTGCAAATTGACAGCAAACATCACCAGACAGCTGTCTTCCAGTGCCGCCTCAGATCGCCCTTGGTTTACAGCTCCAAAGCTCGCAGCAGCAGCGCCTAACCTATCCACTGCGGGCGAGCACACCCACAGTAATAGCCCTCTTTCACTATGAGAGGCCATAATCTGACAGCTGCATCATTATTTGTTCGTATTGTCCTTATCTTCGCCTTAGGGCCTAGTATTACCTTTATACCTTTCAACATTAAATCTATATTTGACATCTGAAAGTTAAACCCAAAAAACATAAAATTCTAGAAATGCATTATTCCAAGGCTCTAAACAAAAAGATGTAACTTCTTCACACATGGAAGATTCCTAAAACACCATGCACTAGGTCAGTATCTTACATAATCTTGTAATACTTTTACTGCCACCCCAAAAACACACCCTCTAATTTTGCATAAATTCTTGAAATTAATACCAAAGGAATCCTAGGACTATTCTCAGCGCAATTGTTTGGCTGCTTTGGCTGTCCAATAAGATCCTAAACTATCCATAACCCAAGCCTCTCACTCGTCATTTCACAGTTTGGCATTTCATTTCTTTTATCATTGATGTGGTTTTTGGATGAAGCACCATATTAAATCTTGAGGAGCCATTAATGTGGGTAAGGAAGGCCTATGGAAATAAGCATACATGCTGTTTTCGAGGAGAGTCTGAGGTCTATATGCACATCTATCTTTATGTACAAATTGTCTTGCTTAATTGATTAAAAAATGTGTATATTAATCAAAAAGCTGCGCAAAAGTCAGGGCACCTCCTAAGCGCACAGTCTTAAGACTGTCGTTCCAACGTCTGTCAAAAAAAATATTTGAGGAATCACGTTTCATAGTATGAAACTCCATTCAGAATTCCCTTGAATTACAAGTTGAGATTGAAAAATCCAACAACTTATAATGTCTCCTATCATTAGTCCTAAAGTTCTTCATTAAACCTTAAAAGATGCCATAAAATACGCCATTTCGCAACAGTCGGGTGACCTCCTAAGCACATAGTCTTGCAATACTATTCCCATGTATGTCGCAACATAATCCAGGCATCAATTGAATAAACTCCATTCTACCCTTACAGTTTTATGCAATAGTCTCTTTAGCCGGATTCAGTTTCAAGAAGTCCTATAAGAGATGCCTTGCCACTGTCGAAGAGGCTTCTCTCAGCTCATTGCTTTTTCCATGTGGTTGTAGAAGTGTTCTTCAACGTATAGGATCTCCTACCTTTAATGCCTAGATAAAATCCTTGAAAATTGCTCCTCGATGGTAACTAGCCAAATAAAACAAGCATATAATTACTTATGCATTTTGTGGCCTATCTTAAACAGGTAAGTCCAACTGTCGATTAGCCGCTGATTGATTCTAAAATTTGACCTCATAAAAAAAGGCTTTCAGAGCTTGTGACTCCTAGCTGCTTCTCATTCAATTGGTTTTGGCATCTCGGTGTTCAGTGACCACTCCCCATCGTAGTAGTTATGTTGAGCATCCATGGGCAGATGTATTTCCAACCTGTATTACAGGTAGTCAAATTACTCCAACTATCTCTTTTCAGTAGAGCACTCGTCCTTGGGACTCTGAAGAGGCAGGAAGCAACTCTTTTGAAACCTGATAGATGAATCTACTCCATAAAAGAGTGAGCGCGGGGAGAACCTGGCTGATCGATTGTTTCCTGTAGATTTTGCTGAGTGCTGGACTGCTAATAGCCTTCAGGGCGTTACCGAATTTTAAAAGTTACATGCTCCAGCGACAGCAGCTACTCTCATAAGTATGTCCATTCCACCTACACTCTTTCAAAAGACTGCAAAACGTAGAACCGGGCATACTCAAGTCAGTTTAGATATGAGCAGAAAATGAAATTCATCGTAATCTGTGGGTAAGACCCGACCATCTCAGTTGCTCCTGTTGTGAGGCAAAGTGGACTTCTGCTTAAGAGGGGCTGTATTGGTCTGGCAAATTTATTGTTAATAAGGCCAAGCACGGCTGGGCAGTTTATTGTCACTCATTCCTGTCAGACTCCAGAAGTGGTTCTTCACACGGATAAGATGCTTAAGTTTTGATATGTTCTTCCAATCCGACTACAACTCAAAAATGTCAGTACATGCGTGGAGAGACACCAAGCAAGTGAGCTAATTTCGAGATTCGTCACCAGAAAGTGAGATTATACCTGTCAGAGACGCCTCTAGCAAATACGTTCGCAGCATGAAGTGATCAGCGGGAGTTGGTGAGCCGAACTTTGATATGCGCCTCTCGATTTTGTAAATGTTGCTGACAGTGCTTGCCAGAACAATCGCCAATGCACCTGCTAACGTCTTTACCACCACCGATCCCCGACCCGTCTTGAGGACGCCAATAACATTCATCACAAGCTTGTGCAGTGGAGGCAACGGAAGCATTAAGAGGAGGGCTATTCCGCCCTCGAAGAGAACTAGGCCAATCAAGAAGGTAATCATGTTTAAGACCTTAGCGGTTAGAAATTATAGAAGAACTCTCTCTCTCTCTCTATATCTCTGTGTTTGCAAGGAGTGTGTTAGATCGAGTTTGGGCTCTGGCGTTCGAGGCAAGGAGGCCACTGTACAGCTGAAAAAGTGTGCGTGGGTTCAAAATAACGCTTAGACGCAACAGGTAAGGAGACGATTGCGCTAGAGACACAGCGATCAAATTGTGCCCATAATCCATCCACTTTTAATCTAATTAATTCCTGAGCGTGGTTCCAGCCCCTCATTTGTGGGAGTGGGGTTCCTGTTAAATATGTACCCTTAGGGGTGAAAAGGAAGAGGCACTAAAGTGGGGAAGGGAGGAGTTTCAATTAAAGGATAATGGGGGCCTTAAAAGGGAGGCACCTTGAGATTGGGGAGGGCGGAAGGAGCACTTATGAAATCGGTGGGGGAGAGGGTTTTTTTTCCCCCTCATCCGATCCCTACCTAGTGAGATTAGTAGGCACATGACAAAAGAAGAAGGGACTTCCTTAAGGGGGAGGGGGAAGAGGGACCATTTATAATATTATGTGGTATAGCTTAGTGGTAAGGCTCACTTGTGAGAACTAGTAACCTGACCCGTCTACGACAGGCTAAAGACCCGCTCCGTTGGGTCTCAACATGGGATCTCAAAAGCAACCTTGCTGATTTGAGAATAGTATCCAGAGTTGTGTTGCCACATGCTTTCAAGATGGCAACAAAGGTCAAGCTACTTGGCAACAGACCTTGCTCCTACATTCGCACATAAAAGCCAAAGGCTTCCTCGCTTTCTTCTTGTTTGACATACCCCAAGATCATTGTACTCCATGTAAGCACATTAAAGGCACTCAATGCTCCCACATTTTGTGTACATGTCCACCAAAGTGGTTCCCATAGAGAAATCTGTTGGTAAGCTGAAAGGAAAGCAAAGAGTGGACACAAACTCAGAATACTTGCATTATGGAATGAAGAAGAGTGAGGTCCTTAAGTAGGCACCTCATACATGCTCACTAACATCACTGATGACTTCAGAGCTCCACAATCATCTCCTCAATCTGCTCCTAGATTCTCTCAATCATCCTATGTGGCTCTCCACCGCCTAACTGTGCTTGTGGGCACCTAACTGTGCCTCTAGCACTCACACATAAAAACCAAGGTGTGCCTGAGGCATACACCTTGAGATATCCCAACAAACCCCCCCTCAAGGGAATGCCTCAGGCTATGTCAAGGATACATCTAGTCTCATAGTTTCTCATGCCATCTCATGGTGGTCAAGGATAAATCTATGGCTAGGTTCTCATGCTAGCAAGGGTTCCCATGGATATAAGGTAAACAAAAGGGATACAAAAAGACTTTCCAATGGTTATCTCCCCTGCATGTACATGCACACAATGTCTGCAGGAGGTACCATGGAGTAAAACATACACATGGCCTACATCATAAGGTGACCAGAGGTGTTTACAAAACACACAAAACACAATAATTTATTTCATTCATTTTGGAGGACTATCCAGGTTGAGTACCTTGACATAAAAAGAGAGATCTAGAGCATACATAGAGATGATTTAAAATGCATAATCTTCAAAGGATGCCTCATCTTGTGGAGGTTTATCAACTGAAAGTAGATTTGCATTTTCTGTCTTTGCTTTGGCTCTGCAAAACTTCTCATTATGGTTGTTCTTGCCACAGTGCTTGCATGGATTAATTTTGAAGCAGTCCTTTGAAGGTGATTTGTCTTTCCACAGTGATTGCAAGGGGTATACTTGCCCTTCTGGACTATGAGAGGGTCTAACCCAGATACTGGGCAGTGTCTATCTCTCTTATAAGGCAAAAAATAACTAAAAGACTTCCAAAATATGAGCACTTGATGTAGCAAAGACTAGTGACCAATTTTCAATCAATGATGCTTCTTCTTATATCCTTCATAGAAGTGGCTAAAATGAATACTTTCCAATCAAAACCAGGTCTAGCAATTCAAAACAAAACTGAAGCCACACTTGTACTGAAGTTATTGAAGTTTCAAAAAACCAGAAATGCTAGAGTAGCATTTTATGTAGCATCATCTTCCAAAACTTGTCCAAAAACTGTCAAAACCAAAAGGTTGAACTTGGAGGGCTTGTAGCTCACTCTTCAAAGCAAGGAAAAGAGGGCTTTTTGAAGCAAAAGAAAGCTCATATACCAGAGAGGGTCCAGCACAGAGGTTGGACGAAATGGTGCGTGCTTTTGCCTGAGGGAGTTGCTACAGGCTGAACCTAAGTTTTGACGATTTCTCCTTCGTTACTAAACCAAATGAGCTGAAAAATGGCTCAAAATCTTCGTCTTGAGGTCGCCCATTCACTTTTAAGAGGGCTCAAGCAATGGCGTAGCAGGCAGGGAGTATTGAGCAGTAGAAGAAATGCGCTATTTGGAGAATGGCAGCCAACAGAGACATTTTTTTTTCAATTGCTTACAGGTGGAAGTTCGCCCATACTAGAGGAGTTTACAGCTCATAGGGTTTGGGCAATGGACGTTTGTAGGTGGAGAACCAAGCTCTCAAAGATTTTGGGAAGAAGGAGGTAAATGGGGAAGAAGAAGATGAAGAAGAAGAAGATGATGTGGCAGAAATGGGCTCAAGGGGGATCAAAGGGCTCTGATACCAAGTTGATAAGCTGAAAGGAAAGCAAAGAGTGGACACAAACTCAGAATACTTGCATTATGGAATGAAGAAGAGTGAGGTCCTTAAGTAGGCACCTCATACATGCTCACTAACATCACTGATGACTTCAGAGCTCCACAATCATCTCCTCAATCTGCTCCTAGATTCTCTCAATCATCCTATGTGGCTCTCCACCACCTAACTGTGCTTGTGAGCACCTAACTGTGCCTCTAGCACTCACACATAAAAACCAAGGTGTGCCTGAGGCATACACCTTGAGATATCCCAACAAAATCAAACTCAAAGCCAATCTTTAAAACTTTAAAATTGTTCCCTAAACTTCCTTTAAACTTGCTTCCACTCTTCCATCATGCAAGGCTATACTATTGGATGCCTTACCATGACATCCAAGCATACAAATTTAAAGCCAACACATCCTTGTCTTGCTTGTTACAACCCATGATCATGCTAGACCAAGAATGCACATTAAGATAGACCAAGATGACAGACAGATGCCTAATGGGAGTTGTCTAGACCTCTGGTTCTTGTGAATGCTCCTCAGCTTGACCTCTAAAGGCTACACTTGTAGCAAAAATACTAAGACTCTACGGAAGTCATGTAGTCAGTTGCAATGCCACTACCAAAGGGTGGCCTCAATGACCACTATGCCTCAATTCAACCGTCAAAAATATCAATTCTAGAAAACCTCCCTCTATTACCACCGGTATGAGCTCTTGCTTGTATGCATGCTTTGCATAACTATAAATTCTGTAAGACGGGAGATGGATTAAGGATTCTACCCTTGGCTGCACATGAGCACTTGTGAGCCTTTTCTAGGATCTTCAATTTGAAGGAAGGAAGAATCTAAATCAGATGGAAGAATGCGAAGTAGAAGGATGTGAAGCGACACACATTCTGAGACTATCGTGGAAAGTCACAAAAATGGTAGCTGCAAATATGCATCGCATCTCTCTCTCTCTCTCTCTCTCTCTCTCTCTCTCCCCATCATGTTAATTGATCAATGGCCAAGCCGTGAGTTGAATAAATGTGCATATCTCTCCCTCCCTCCCCCCCCTCCCACTCTCTCTCTCTCTCTCTCTCTAACACACACACACACGTGCATGTGCATGTGCACATGCACACACAGAACAAGAGGGGTGTGTGTGTGTGTGTGTGTGTGTGAGTGAGAGAGAGAGAGAGAGAGAGAAGGGGGGTGTGTGTGTGTGTGTTAATTTTCATAAGTCTAAGCTGCTCCCTTTGCATTCCAAAGACTGGCATAGTCTCTTATAGCCCAAGGATATCATTCCACCCACTCAGTTTGTTCGTCATCTTGGTTACCCTTTGGGGTGGGAACTCACTCGCCAACAATAAACTGATTGGGTTTTGGCTAAGCTTCGAAAAAAGCATGAGTATTGGAAACTGGCAACCTGGCCTTTGCATGTTCGTCTTTGCAGTCCATCCTTGTGGCATATATTCAATTTTACTTGCCATTGATCATGTTCACTAAGGCAGATCTTACATCTTTCATGTTTGGCTTTATGGAAATCTTCTGGCAATCCAAACATGGCAGAAAAAGTCTCAGGCTGCTTTCAATGCATCACATTTGTTCTCCCAAGATGCATGGTGGATTGAACATCACGGATATTCAAGTGCATATCCTTGCCCATAGGGGGAAAATATTGCTACAATTTCTGCAAGGTGATCAGCCTTGGGATCTTATGAAGATCTCTCTCTGGTCACTCATATCAGTATTTATGTGTTTGGTCATTAGCAACTCGATTAATGGGATTTCCTTTTTGGTTGCACTGATGGCACTTTGCTTGCCTGCCCTTCTATCTCCCGCCTGCTTTTTGACTAGAAGCATGTCCTTTCTCATCTAGAATGGAATGGTCGGCAGTCTTTGCTTGGGAATTCTTTGAGAGCTGAAAGCATTCACTGGTCGAAAGTCTTTCAGCCTCCCTTGGCTTTACAGGAACCTCAACGTTCCTACTTTGTCTCATTTAAAGGCATCACCTCGGTTGCTGATGTTATTGATGATGCTGGTACTGTGCTCCATTTTTCTCTGGCAGCCACCAAATGTGGATTGGGCTCTCATTATCATCCTTTGTGGCAACAAATTACTTCTATGCTTTTGCTTGTTGTTTCGATTCCTCCTTTGGAACTCTAGGACCAGCTGGAAGATTGGACTTTGACTTGTCCAGGGTCCTCTTCTCATCCTTTGAGGCTATCTCGGATTATTGTGCCCACATTTTATAAAATCCTTTTGCCTCAACCTTGGGTTTCAAAGAGAGGTGATTCTGTTTGCCGAATGTATCGCCCAGCCAAGTGGTGGAGGAAAAGATCATGACAACTTTGGGCCTATAAAGAACCGTTGGGCAACAGGTTTTCTTTTGGTGAGTTCTTTTGGGATTGTTTCCATCTGGACAACTATTGGCTCATCGACACATTGCTCCTGCACTTTGCCACAGATGTTCTGCTTCTTCAGAGATTGTGCCTCACTTGTTTTGCCATTGTTTGTGCTCTCATGAGTTTTTTGATCTGCTTCAACAGTGCCTACAAGTGAGATTCCCATTTGTTCTGTTTGGGAAGTTCTTCTGGCTATTTGAGTTTCATGCATCTAGACCGGAGTTTCATCTTTTCTTCGTTTGGGTTCGCTACTAGGCACTATGGACTTTACGGACATAAAGGAATTGTAAAGTCTTTGGTGATCCTACTTTCTCTCTGTTTGGCTTTTAAGCGTTCTCTATAGTAATCTTTCTTTGATTGCTTGCAGTCCCACTGCATAGATCATGAGGTCTTTTTGGCATATACTGAAATTTTCAGTTGATGTAATAGTAGCACCTTGTTTTGAGGTTGCTACTCATGTAATATAATCAATCAAAGATTTCACCCCAAAAAAATGTGTGTGTGTGTGTGTGTGTGTGTGAGAGAGAGAGAGAGAGAGAGAGAGAGAGAGAGAGAGAGAGAGAGAGCAATTGGCTAGCTTTACAAATCTCAACCTTTGTATGCCATTTAAAAAATTTTCTAATCAAATCCTAACAAAACCTAGTAGCATCTTTTTTCATTATGTATTCTAAATGAATTGATTTAACATCATCAACCCTAATCAATTATCACATAAATTAACTTAAAAAAGTGTGTGTGTGTTGATCTACTTCGATACATTCTTCATGTCTCCAATCTTGAAGTTTCTTTTAATAAGCAAAGTTTCAACTTTCCTTTATGACTGGGAAAAGCACAAAAATAGGCCTTGACACCGATACGGGAAGGACATTGAGAAGCCTAAGGAAGTTGAAGAGGATTGTTTAAAAGAAGAGTAGGTTCCAGGGTTTCAACATTGATTATAGGTTAAGAATCACAAACAAGGAGAAGGGGAGACTCGAGAATATCAAACTTAAAGATCCTAGAGGGAAGTTACCAAGATTATTTGGCCACTCTCTCACATGTTGCGGTGGCAAGCCCACTCTCCAAGCGAACCATTTTCAATGGGATATCCTTCCACTCACTAATAGAAAGAACTCTTTCTAAGAAGCATTGTTTCCAAAAGGAGGAGAAGCTCTAAATATATTTAGGTTAGATCTCCAAAATTTGTCGGGTGGACCATGCAATAGTAGCAACTAAATCGTAAAATTGTTCAAACTTGTTTGAGCATAAAGCTCCTATGCTAAAGCATGCCCAAACAGGAATAGCATAAAAGCTCATAATGTTTTTTGTAAAGGCTTTTGCCCAAAGATTGAAAGAGTAGGCTGGGTAGCCCAAAAGGAAGCATCATTAGTTACCACTAGTGCTCAGTAATACACTACTTGCTCTCTCATGAAACCTGGTGTGAAGGACTTCATCAGCCCTTGTAGTACAAAAACAACCTCTACCATTGCCATCAATTGAGCCTTCCCATGCTCCTTGCCCAAGCTTGCCTCAAAAGGGAAAATCTCTAGTACCACATCTTCAAATGCCCCCGAACCTCCATCATTGAGATAAGTTGAGGGATGAATAAAGTTGCCATGCCTATCGCGCATAGCATTGAAAAAGTAGTGAAATGGCTCTTACAATCTCCACATTTGTGCATGAGCTGTAGCCACCTCACCTATCTAACTGTGCTTGTGCCACCTCAACTCTTTACCAACCCACATGCAACACAATGTCATGCTCGCCATAAATCCACAAGTGGGGGAGCCATCCTGTCTGAGCCCACCTTCTGTTTTGGGCACGTGCCATGTGGCACTGAGGACTCTGCTCTAATCAAGTCCCTGCTCTGGTCCCCTCTCCTCTGCTCCATAAAAAGGTGACACATGGCACTCCAGGTTCCCTCTCCCAAACCTCCCAGAGCCTCACTAAACCTTCCATGAAGCTGCCTCCTTCTCTCACCAAACCTCCAAATCTCTCCATGTGGCCAGTTTGGTAATAGTGTCTGTTAAGAATGTCTGTTAAGAATAGAGTAAATGGCATAACTTCAATATGCAAAGGTTTCTCCCCACCCCTTTTTTCAATCATGCTTTTTCCCCATCTAACCTTCCCCCCTTTAAGTTAATCTTTCCATTTATGCCTTTTTTCCAAAGGTTTAATATTATGCCCCTTGCACCCCACCACCACACACACACACACCACCCACACACCCACACACACCAATCTCCATTTTCATTTGTTTCTCTCTTTTGCTTCATTATATCTCTAATATTCATTACCCCCCTTACCCCACCCCAATGCACACACACACATAGCCCTCTCCTTTAATTTTCATTTATTTCTCTCCATTGGTTACTGATATCTCTAATATTCATTACCCCCCTTCCCCCCCCAACACACACCCACACACCTCTCCTTTAATTTTCATTTATTTCTCTCTATTGGTTAGTTATATCTTTAATATTCATTACCCCCCTTAACCCCCCCCCCCCACACACACACCCTCGACCTTTATTTCTATATACTTCTATCCCTCCTTAACTGTTGTTTATTTTTACTATTATCTACCTCTTTTTAGCAACCTCTCACCCATTACTTGTCTCCCTTCTACCTCTTCTCAACCACATTTTACTAACCATTAATTCTTAAGTTTTTCATTATATTTTAAGAAACTTTTTTCACCTATACCTATTATGTTTGGAGACTTTTCATATACTTTTTTGAAAATGGATGCAATAGCCTAAGGCTTAGGAGGATTGTAGTCAACTCTCAAGAATGATTTTCCTAGAACATTGATCAATGCTCTTGACTAATAAAAATGGATTAATAGTCATTCATTTCTAAAGGTGGGCACCATGACCCTCGTAGGGTGTGGGATTGTGATTGTGCAAGAGGATGCCTGGTCATGTTCCTAAGCCCATAATATTTTGTTCTAGGGGGGAGATGTGTATCTACCCTCTTGAATTCGTGGAGACTATAGCTGATACTACAACATTCTAATAGTTGGGGAATGGTTGTATTGTTAGCACAAATGCTAAATTTCTTATCACGAAAATCATTATCACTTTAGTAGATGATGGAATCTATTATTTTAAAGTACCAAAAAAAGGATTCCCTCTCTTTTAAGGTATCAAGATTTATCAATATTGATAGCGATATACCCTCTAAACTTCGCTATATGGGTATTTTTGACAAGCTACCTATTATATTTGAATTTTTTTTTGAAAATGGATGCAATAGCCTAAGGCTCATAAGGATTGTAGTCAACTTTCTCAAGAATGATTTTCCTAGAACATTGGTCAATGTTCATGATCTAATCAAAATGGTTTAATAGGCATTTATTTCTAAAGGTGGGCACCATTACATCCTCCCTACAAGGGGGCATACCCTCGTAGGGTGTGGGATTGTGATTGTGCCGAAGGATGCCTTGTCAAGATCCCTAACCCCATAATATTTTGTTCTAGGAGGGAGATGTGTATCTACCCTCTTGATTTTGTGGAGATTAAAGCTGATACTACAACATTTTGCTAGTTGGGGAATGTTATTGTTGGCACAAGTGCTAGCACAAAAATCATTATCACTTTAGTAGATGATGGAATCTTTGCTATTTTGAAGTACGAAAAAAGGATTCCCTCCCTTTCAAAGTATTAAGATTTATCAAGATTGATTGCAATAGACCCTCTACACTTTGCTGTATGGTTATTTGCTCTCAGATTATGCCAATAATCTACATATGTAATAGCACTAAACACGATACCTAATATTCAAAATTTTTTTGTGAAAATGGATGCAATAGAAAAGGCTCAGGACGATTGTAGTCAACGTTCTCAAGAATGATTTTCTTGGAGCATTGATCGATATTGGTTCATGATCTAATAAAAATGGTTTGATAGTCATTCATTTCTAAAGGTGGGCACCATTACCCTGTCCCTATGAGGGGGCATGGTGACCCTCGTAGGGTGTGGGATTGTGATTGTGCGGAAGGATGGTTGGGCACACACGCAGACATGCATGCACACACACACACACGTGTGTTGTTTATGACATTACAATATGACATTACAATGTGGGAATAACACTAATGGGCTTGATCATGACGTTGATATGATATATTTTCTCTTATCAATGATAGAATAGCTAATAATCCTTGGTATACCAATCTGGGACACAGGAAGGTGTTGGATGAAAACTTGAATAGTAATGTCCCAGCTAAAGGGACAAAAAAAAGACAAGGATGGCAAGAATCTCATGGTGAATGATAGAATCACTTTTCCTTTGGCCACAAATAATGCTTTTGAGGCCCTGATAGAGAATGAAACTCAACAATGGATTCAGGAGATCAAGATGGAGGAAGATGAGGTGAAACCTGGTTGGTCTAAGGAATTTGAGAATGATGTCAACCATCAAGATGCAAGTATGAGTGACTCTAATTTGGATACCTTTGGTTAAATAGCAGAAAAATAGTAATGTGGTTCCAGCAAAGCCCCAAGCAACAATGCAAAACAAGAGAAGAATTTCCTAGGTTAAAGGCTAGGGCATCTCCCCAAAAAGCCCTGCCCCCCAGGCAAAAAAGAGGGAAAACAAAAATGGTAAGTAGCCCTTTTTCTTTCCTTACATTGAATGTGTGTGGACTTACTGATCCTTTGAGGAGTCAGGAGTTAGCCACTTGGCTAAAAGGGAACTCTATTTCCCCTACATTTCTTCCTTTACCAGAAGTTAATGTCACAAATGAGGTTTTGGTGAATAGGCTCAAAAGTATTAATAATAGAAGAGTTTGGTATTTTTCTTCTCATGAAGAGGATAGAGGTGGGACTGCAATAGGGGTCTTATCTCACTACAAAGATTGTGTATCCAAATTTCAACAAGAAAGATGGATTTCCATTAAATGCAAATTGAAAAGAGTGTCTTTCACTTTGGTTTTAGTGTATGCCTCTACTAGTTCTATGGCTATAAGAGCCACGTGGGATTCTCTAGTGGATATGGGTAGTGATTGTATTATATTAGGGGACTTTAATATGGTTGAGGGGTCTCATGATAGATGGCTATAGAAAGGTTCTCTGCTGAGGGATCCTAAACTTCAAATTTGGTAAGACCTCAAGGAAAGCTTGCAGCTTGTGGACATTAGCTTTACTAGCACTTTTAGCTCATGGTTTAAAGCTGACCCTTCTTTATTTAAGATTCAATTTGTTTAGAAGCAAGTCATTGAAAGGTGGAATATAGCATTCTCCTATGCATAATCTTGCTCTCAAGGGTGGCAAAACGTAGTGTTAAGCATTCAATCAATTTTAAAAGAAGCCAAAAAAATCAAAGCTACCATCAGGGGTAGGAGAATTGACAAACTGAAGGAGGAGTTGGAAGAGCTAGAACAAAAGGCAAGACTACAAGACACTAATGCCCAGCAACAACTTCTAGTCAAAAGAAAAGAGATTAGAATACAAGACCAGATCAAGCTACATAATGCAAAGGTTTATTTTAGAGAATGGTGGGTAGGCAAAATAGACAGACCACCAACAAAAGAAAATTTTAAGCTTATTAGAAAAAAGAGAAATAAGAAAGAAATCCGTCTTCTGTAGAAGGAAGATGGGTCATTTGCTAAGTCAGATGAAGAAAACATGAAGCTTTGTTGGTCACTTTCAGGAATTGCTCAGCACTGTGGATACAATTGATGAACAAGTACTTGATGCCAAGAAGAGATGTTTTTCAAGTCAAGAGGAGTATGGTGTCAAATTTGGATAGGATGTAGTTGGAAAATGAATTTTCCATTCAAGAACTCAAAGAGGCTATTTTCTCCATGGCTACTGGCAAAACTCTAAGAGAAGATGGACTCCCAATAGAATTTTATAAAACTTTTTGGGACACTGTTGGGCCTACCCTTTTGGCACTATGGCAAGAAAGTGCTAATTAGGGTTATGTTCCTTAGCACCTAAATGGAGGAGTTATCAAGCTCATTCCAAAAGAAAGTGACAAATCTATCTTTAAAAATTGGAGACCCTTGACACATTAAATTGTTCTTATAAAATATTTGCCAAAGACCTTGCCCTAAGGATGAGGAACAAGATGGACACTTGGATTCTACAAGAACAAAAAGGATTTATCAAGGGCGAGCATCTTTTGGAAGCAATTATAAGCCTTTGGGAGGGTTGCACGCATGCTAAGGAAACTCATCAAGATGAATGCTTTATTAAAATTGATTTTGATAAGGCATATGGCAGGTTAAACTAGGATTTTCTACTGCAGTGTCTCAAGAATTGGGTACTAGGGGGAAAGTTCACCTCCTTTGTTGCTTTGCTTCTCTCCAATGCCTCTACCAGAGTTTGTGTCAATGGGGAGATGGGCCAAAAATTTTCTTTGAACAGATCCATAAGACAAGGGCGTCCACTGGCTCCCTTGCTATTTGCTATTGCAGCTGATGCCTTGGGGTGGTTGATAAAGGAGCAAATGTCCAATAACTTAGTAAGGGAATTGAGCAACCTTCAGGAAATCAATTGGTTACTCAACTATTGGGAAAATTAAGGAAATACAAAACAATTTTACATAATAAGAGAAAGAAACAAAACTTTACAGATGTACAATTGTATAAAACTGACAAGGAGTCATTTCCAAAAATATCATGGACTCAAATGTGATTTCCCTCCTAAACTACTTTTCTCGCTTGCATGAATCAAAGATTCAAATGTGCTTTCTCTACTCTAGGATTCTCTTACTTTTCCTCCTAGTTCTGACCCATTTGCAAGTTTGGTTCTCTTTCATGAATCATCCATGGCAACAAGCAACCTAGGGCATCCTAATGCAAAAATGGTGTGTAATTTAGGATGTAGAAGACCTTCACATAGAGATGAGAGTTGTTTCTTGGTGACCTACAACATGCATATCATCTATAGAGCTTGCCAATAGCATGAATGTACATGGTCCCTAGCAAAATATTTTTGTATCAAAGGGCAATTGGGTGCTAATGTAGCTAAAGAGGAGGAAAAAACCATAGTCAACTAATATATTTATGGCCTCTTGGAAAGACAAGTTCAAAGATTTCAAATCTATAGATGGTAAGAAAGTTATTAAGGAAATACTAGTCAAGCATCTATATATGCACAATGAACTTGTACTATATGATTGTCCAGATTATCTTCCACATCACAGGCTCAATTGTGAGTTTTTAAACCTTTCAATTTCAAAATGGTAGTTTGAAACATTGCTATTATATGTGTAAACTAAAACATGTTTGGTTTTTAGATTTGTATGTGTCATCAAATGAAGAAGGGTAGCCTACTAGTGGAGTGCATTTTGGGATTCTTGGATGCCTTGCATAGAGCAATAGGAGAATTACAATATCAAGGTAGATCTGGGACTCAATTAGTTCAGACAAGTATCTTATTCTATGACCATTTTTATGAATTATTGGACAATACAAACACTCACGATGTGTTAAGGAAATAATATCTTTTGCCACAAAATATGTAGATTGGCCAATGCCTCCTAGCAGTGTGATAAAGACAAATAGGAACAAGCTATTTGCAAAAGTTCAATGATCTTTACATCTAGGCATTGCTATAATAATTATAAAAATCAATATTGATATGCATGCCAATCACTGTTTTCATTAACCTCTTTAACGAGTATCCAGTCAAGGTATGCAAAAGAATCCTCACCAATAGAGCAATTGGAAATGAAGAGAACCTTGACTTCTACATCTAACAAGGTCTACTATGAGGTGGTGGCACATACAGTTACCATTAAGTATATGATTGTAAGCCATAACTTTATATTTTCTTTCTATCATAAATGCAAGAGGTTCACTGTGAATAAATTAGCTCCAATGGACCAAGACCTTAACTCATTTGGCCCAAAAAATGAAGTATTGGAGATCAAGATCTATGAAGATAGAATACTAATAAGTGTAATGTTACTCAATAAGATAGTGGTGTATGCTAGTCCAATTGCGTCATGACATTCATGTGGAGACAAAGGGTAGTTTTTCTAAAGAATTATCATTCATTGTCAACAACAAAAAGGTATCTAGAATATCTACAAATCAAATCTTTATTCTCTTCATTTGTGATATTTACATGATTCATTGTCTTGACTTGTTATACACATGACTAAAAAAACATTGCAATAGCTATTGCATAGGAGAGAGTGCACAATTCAATGCAAAAGCATCATTGGAGAGATTGTTTGTTACTTCTCAATAATACAATGTATAGGAATTCTCATGATTTTTGCACATATATAGTACTTCTCAATGATTTAGTAACCAACATCCATTGATCTTAGTAGTTGTGTACATGTGTAGATATCTACTACTGTCCACTTTATAGAGGAGGATGATCCTCATTCACAGACTGTTGCTTTTTTGGATCTTATTTTGAATACAATTTTTGTTATTTCTATGGTGGAGACTTTCAATTTTTGCTATACCTGGATGCTCCTCATGAGAACTTTGAGCATGGGATGAACCTGCACAATCCTTTATCTTCTCCTCATGCTAGTACTAGCTCCTCCTATACATTTTGCTCCTCTAACATCCACCCTAACACCTTGTCGTCATCTCTTCATGAGCTTTCTACTTCTGTACACTAGACTGTTTGAGAAGCATATTAGAGAACCTCTACTACTAGTCTAGCTTTGCACTCTAAACAATTGGGAAAACATATTGGAGAAGCTGTGCTACTTGCCTAGCTCTAAAGCTGTATACATAATTTGAATTATAATAGTCCTTTTTCAGTTGTGAATTTTTTGGATCCTATATGAACCTTTTATACATAAATTATCCATAATGGAAAGCTTATGGTTTTTACAAGTGATAAGGTCCTCAACCATTTGCTAATTTTTTTGATTTTCCATATGCTATCTTTAAACCCTCACAAGAAGGTACCCTTAAGTCTTAATTTGAATTCAATGTTTCTACCATTCACTAAAACTACATGTTATATCTGTACTGAGAAGAAGAGAAATAATAATTCTATGTAAAGACATTCCAAATGGGATTAATCATTGAGAGGAATCAAAACACATATTGTATGTCAATTGTATCGATACAAAATGAGTTAGTCATAAGCAAAGACATCAAAAATGGGATTACTGAGATAAATCAACACTCATATTACATGCATGTATTGTATCAATATTATTAATAATGAGTGAGTCATATACAAAATCTAAAGTACAAGTACAATGACAATATCTACTCCTATGTAGATGAAGTTGAAGGCCACTCATCAAATAGAGGCTGTAGCCCCTCAGACACAAATGGACACCTTCAAGGGTGGATCCTCCTCATGGATTCTCGTCTCCCTAGGAAGCTTCTCCTCCACTTTGGGACCATCCTTTGCTAGAATGGTTTCCTCAACCCCCTTCTCCTTTATACCACTTGTGGCGGTAGGCTCCTTCCCTCGTTTCACAACATAGTAGTAGCCTCCATGACAGTGGGCTCCTTTGTTTCAAAAACACTACCTTTTGATCTTATCTCTGGCTCTCCCTTTGGATGCTTTATGAGCATAACCAAGGAGCATTTCTATGACCATTGATCTAGATCCATCCACATACACTAATGTAAAACTATTCTTTGAAACTTGTAATCAAGAACAATAATGAAATAAATAAACAATCCCAAAGCTCAATCACAAAGAACCACTGGGCCGGTTTAGGCACCACTGACCTATGTTGTATCAAGCATGTGTATGATGTGCTCCTCAAACACCTTGCATCCCGTCTGCTTCTTGCACGTGTCCTTCTATTTGGAGAAACTCTCATCATTTTGTGCCAAAACATCATCACTGTAGCAATGACTTCCACACTAAGGCTGTCTCTCCTTTTCTTGAGTTCTATCAAAGGCCCTAGACTTCTCAGATCAGGATGATCGTGCATTGCTTCTACTCTATGTTCAATTGTTGGAGCCACTTTGTCTCTCCTTTTCTTGTGTTCTATTGAAACCCATAGACTTCTCACATTAGGATGATCGTGCATTGCTTCTACTCTATGTTCAACCGCTGGAGCCATGTTGGTCCTTCTGATTGATAACATCTTTGACATTGTGTGCCCAAGTTGTTTCTCCTTTATTTTAGGAGACACCAACATAGCTAATGTCACCCTCTTTGCAGCTAGTTGATCTAAGCTGTGCACCCCTTTCACTTTCTGTAGGCCATTTATCACATTAGAGAGCATCGATTCTTGGATGTGCATCTCCTGAGGTGTTGGTAGGGTTGTCACTTTACGAACTTTAGGGTGCAGGCTAAAGCTTGTGAATAATCAAGACTGGTAATCACCTAAGTGGCTTGATGTTGCTGCCTCGAATGCTCCCACCAATTGTGACACCACAGCACATGTTCTTCGCTTTGATGGCAATGATCAAATGTGTGCATCTACAATGCTTCTTATTGCTACTCTACAAGGAGTCTTCTTTCTTCTCGTTGTTTCTTCCTTTGTAGATGTTACAAAAGTGTCTTCCGTAGCCATTTCAATACCATGCCAGTGCTTTCCTCGACCTGCACTTTGTTCCTTATGCCTTGACATGGCTTTTCAGCTTTCCTGTCTCACAGCCTTTATCTGCTTCTCTTGCAAGCCATGGCAAGCTGCATGTAACCATTGATGTCATGGCCACGATCAGTAGTCTAGAATAGACCTAGAGAACCTAGCTAATGAGGCAAGTGAAGAATAGAAGACAATGGCAAATCAAAGTTTGTGCAAGGTCATGTCGAGGTGCGTGCAGGTTCTAGGGTGGGGGCAGGTTGCAGGTACTTAATCTTCCAAGATTTAATGGGTGAGAGGTGTGAAAATTTGAAATTCATAGGAGTAGCAAAATTTTAGCCGTCGGTTCTCCCCCCTCTGACGATAGAAGTCAATAGAATTGGATATCCCAAACAAGTGCAATGTAGCCTAAAATGCTTCAAAACACAAATAGGCCAAAGGGCATGCTATTAGGTTTGATGCTATGTATTATGAAGTGCAATGACCTTTGGCATGCTTATGAGCCATATAGCACACAAGCGCATGGAAAAAGAAACAATTCAAAATTGTAAATAGTGTTGGATTTATTAAAAGATCTTAAAGGCACATGCACAAAGTGTACTTTTTCAACTTCTTCTATTTTAGGGTGAATATAGATACCAATACCAACAACTAACAATGTTTTAAGACCACCATGCAGTAGTCCCACTAGGTTGGATTCCAAATGTTCAATCCGTTTTGGTTTTCAACAAATCAAAAAAAAGTTATGCAGCATGTCCTCAAATGGGTATGCATCACTTTAGCACAAAATTAGAGGCCTGTTAACCCATGTATAATGTTCTTATTTAGGTGTGTCCTTGGGTTGAGGAGAAGCTCATGTAGTGTGCTTTTGAATGATTACTTGGTTGCATGTATGTATATAACAAAATGTGCTATATCCTATAGTCTTCAGGATGCATGCTTCACTTGCAACATGGACTTATAATGCCTTAATGGTCTCGTTCCGAATTCTTATTCCATAATTTTTTTCTCTCATGTTCAACCCTTCTTTTATGGGCTGATTTAGTTTGCTTCCCATAGAGACAGTGCTCACAAAATTCAAAATCGGTAAAACTCAAATGCGGTACATAATCCAAACAACATAAGAGTTTCATTCTATTCTCACTCATGTGCCCTAACCGGCAATGCCACAAAGAAGTACTTGGTTGCTTGATTATTATGACAACATAATCAGACACCCCTGATACATGTAAGGGATACAATGTCCCACACTTGGCACCTCTTGCTAAAACCATAGAGCCTTTTTGGATTTTCCAACTCTAAAAACCAAAGGTGGTTTGGAAATCATCATCTAGCTGACCCGTTGAAATAAGACTCTTGGTTAGCTTAGGAACATATCTCACATTTTTCAAAACAAATGTAGACCCATTTGCAAAAGAAAACTTTATGTCACCTACTCCCACTATGTCACATGCATAGTTATTTCCAAAATGCACACAACCTATCTTTCCAGCATCATAAGTGGAGAAACATTCCCTAAGGGGAGTAACATGGAATGAAGCACCAGAATCGAAAATCCAATCCTGAGAATATGCATCATTTGAAGTGGTAAGCAAGTCTATAGGTAGACTAGACATGAAGAGTGTCATTTTCATTATTATCAGTGATGGGATTGATCTCCTCAATCTTCATTTTTCCTCTGTCCTCCCTTGGAGTCTCTTCCTTCTTATTTGCACTCCAATTTGCAATATTTTTCTTATCCTTTTGCTCTCTTTTCAGCTTGTAGCAATTCTTTTTCGTGTGGCCCTTCTTGCCACAATGGTAACACTCAATGTTCCTTGCCCTGGATTTGCTATGAGACTTCCCTCTTTCTTGGGACTTCCCCTTGAACTTTGATCTGCCCCTTTGCACATTTAAGGTTGCATCCTACTTGTTCCTTTCCATAGACTTTCGTTTAATCTCCTCGGCCAACAAGCTACCCACAATATCATCAAACTTTAGTATTCCACTAGGAGCAGAGTTACTGATAGCTGTACGGAAGGTATCCCATTAGGATGGCAATGAACATAAGAGAAAAATTTTGCCTTAGTCTCCGCATCAAAATTCATTTTTTGAGCTTGAAGCTGGCTAAAAATAATATCAAATTCATTCAAGTGAGAAGCAATGGAGACCCCTTCCTTCATTTGGAGCTCAAATAACGTCTTCATGAGGTAAACTTTATTAGAGGGAGTTTTCTTCTCATAAGTGGCACATAATTTCTTCCATAAATCTTCTGTAATCTGCTCATTTACCACTCAAAATTCATTTTTTGGGCTTGAAGCTGGCTAAAAATAATATTAAATTCATTTAAGTGAGAAGCAATGGAGACCCCTTCCTTCATTTGTAGCTCAAAACATATCTTCATGAGGTTAACTTTATTAAAGGGAGTTTTCTTCTCATAAGTGGCACATAATTTCTTCCACAAATCTTTTGTAATCTGCTCATTTACCACTCTGAAATAAATTGACTCTGCAAGATGAAGTCTAATAGTAGACCTTGCTAATGCATCCAACTCATTCCAATCATCCTCTGACATATCTACAGGCTCACCTCTAATCCCTGCTAAGGGTTTAATCTGCTTCTTTTGAATAAGCACATCCCTTATTTATTATTTCCACAAAGAAAGTTTGTCTCATCAACCTAATAGGTTGGACCCTTGATCTGTCCGGTGACAGGCATAAACTTTTAAATGCAAAAAAACTCCTTTTCAGACATGGAAGAGGATGCCATGATGCAAATGAAACAAAATCCCAAATGCTAGTACTTGCAAGAGAGAAATCACACCAAATATTAGGTGCACCCAAATGTGTATGCCAAAATAGAAGATACTATCACCAAACCTCAAAGGCTCAAAGCACAAAATGCATCCGACTCATGTGCATATACAATGCATCCATATGAGCAAATTTGACCTAAAAGAAATTGCCAACTACAATGGCAATCCCAATGCCAATAAGTGTTAAAATGCCTCAAGCATAAATGTTTTTCATGAGCATATGTATCAACAAAATCTCATCCAAGAAATCATAGCACAACCTATGCATCCACTGCACAATATCAAAACTGTCCCTCAGCATAAAATAGCATGTGTGTGCTTAAACATCATCAATAAAGTATCCCACAAGGCAATTTGGGCCTATCAATGCATCCAACAAGGATTGCAATGCATCCAAATAGCATGTAAAGCATCCCCTATAACCCAATGCAAAACATGAATGAGTGCACACAGCTCAGATTGCAACAAGAGTGATCTGAATAAGGTATATCCAAGAAATCACGGCCCAACAGCAATGATCACCTATGAAAATAAAACCTGAGATCACTCAAAACATGGGCATCACTGCATAATTGGCCTTAGCAAGACAATCTGCAAATATCTCTCTTTTGCTGGAACTCCAAAATCCCAACCAATGAATGGGAAACGGGGACTCAACCCTTTGACCTATATTCCAAAAATCAAAGGTTTGAAACTTCGAATGGATTTTTGATAGAGAAATAAATGATTCGACATCTCAGAGAGACAAAACTTCTCAAAATTTCCACAAAATTGTGCAAGTGTAGGCAAATAGGGGTCTTTGGGCCTCCGGAATGCAATGGAACAGATAGTTTTGAAAATTATTGTCCTAGGAAATCATCAGGTCATCGATCAAAAAACGTTTTTGCAAATAGAATTATTTGTAAACACCACCGGAGTGTGAATGATGAGCAAAACAGACGTTTTAGGACCTCCTAAGTCCACCAAAACTGACAGATCTATGAATGGTTGCTTTAAACTCGAGTTCCAACACATTGGCAAAAAAACGTTGAAGCAGAGACAGAGAGTAAAAAATCCAACAAAATGATGCCAAATTTAAGAATGAAGGTGTTTTCGAGCTCTCAAAGTGCAATGGAGAGCAAAAGCAAGCAATGGTTGCCTTTGCAAGTCATTTCAGACTCTCAGTTAATATGGGAGTCATCAAAAAATGCCTTTTTTCTCCAAGACCACCTGCTAGCTTGCAAAAAAGCACTCAAAGAACTTTCCAAAGATTTTAGCAAGGTGTTTGCACACCAGGATGCAAGTAAAGTCATCCAATGAGCTCCTCTTTCCTCCCATAGAGCTATAGTAGCAAACTTTGGGCTCTAGGCTCACTCCCGCGCTTTAGTGTCAATTGAGAGATCTCAATAACAGAAGTGGAATGGAAGAAGGTGAGAGAGAGGGAGATCCAGAAGAGAGAGCCACTTGTTTCATTTTGTAGTAGTGAAATTGCTTTTCTTTCTAGTAACTTGATTAGTTTAGCTAGCTTGGTTTGATAGTTTATTTGCAAGTACTTGTGTTTGTTTTCCTCATACTAATGCATAAAACATAGTGTTTGTTTCAACAAAAATTTATTTCCTGCATGTTGGGTGAGCAAATGGAGTTATACCTGAAGTTTATGGCTCGGAACCCTGACCTTTTGATTGGGCAAAGGATCTTTTAGCATTGTAAGTAATGGTACATCAGGAAAATCAAAGACAGGAATGTGTGTTGTTATAAAACACACATAGACTTTGACCTAGCTTGGCAAGCTTTGAATGACATGAGATTTGGTCGTGTTGGAGCATTGCTCCATCAAGATAGATGCCCATGTCTTGCAGATGAATGTGCAGTCTATAGGCCACTCAGATCCTCATCATGTGTTACAAGGGAGACCAAGTTTGGTAGCCTAAGCTCTCTATGGGAGCCAATAGTCTACTATCCAAAGGAAGACTCTAAGTGGCACTACAATGGAGGAGATTTGAACATGTTAATGTTGAAGGATTGGAGAAATAGGGATGGCCACTATCGTATAAGAGCACTCAACTAAGGGAGCTTGTAGAGCACTTGATTCAATCCATCCCAAAATATGTGCTTCACAATTTCATGGCTAGCTGGCAAGATACAAAGTTTAGGAAGTGCCTTACCAATTTTCCCTATGACACTATTGTCTTTATCATAGATTTTGCAAAAAAGTACTCATTTCAAGAACAAGGTGAGATACAAAGTGCTCATTGGTACAACAAGAAGATATCAATTTCTAGTGCATATCATGTATAGTCATTTGCTTGATTCTTGTACGACTTATGCCAATCTACTTGTTGATGCGGAGTCTAGATCAATGGAACAATTAGCTAGAACAAACTATTGACTACTCCTCCAAGACCCACACATGTATCTAGATCAAGAGGCTTAGATATCCAAACTTTTAAGGGCTCTAGATAGCTTGGATACCTTGCTACAATGTTGTTTGATCAAACTCACAATTATGTTAGTGTGGATAGCTAGAGTAGCCACATTCCAAGTCAAAACTAAATTAATAGAACCCTAGAAGCACATTTGAATAGAGGGAGATCATAAGCAATAATAATTGTTCATGACATAACATCATGGGTGACCTAACATGAACCTAACGTCTAACGACCAATCTTTTAAAAACTTTAATGAATTAATCCAAAATCACCCCAAGAGTGAGCTATCTCCATAATTTATCATTAAAAAATTTGGCATTTTTATCCTCACAACAATGCCCTGCTACACATGGTTTGAAAGTGAGAGTGCTCTCAATGGAAGCAAGAACAGAAGAAGGAGAGAGAGACACAGAGAGCCACACAAGTTTTGGTGGGTGCAAAACCACCCTAATCTTCTTTTTCATTCATTTATATATGTATTTGAGTATTGTACATAACTGGGGTAAAGGCACAGTGACCTTTAACCCCCACAACCTCCCACTTAAAGGACAATGTGCCTTTAAGGGAGAACAACCAGTGAGCATACTATCCAATGCCCATCAATACACGACAATACTCAAACTGCTGACTAGGTAGACTCTTCGTCAGCATATCTGCAGGGTTATCATCTGTATGAACCTTGACAAGCTCTATGCGCTTGTCCTCAAGTACCTCCCTGATGAAATGGTACCTGACCTCAATGTGTTTGGTCTTTGCATGAAAGACTGGATTCCGTGCTAGCTGAATAGCACTCATGGAATCACTATGTAATGTCGGTACACCTGTATGAATCCCCAAATCTCCCACTAGCCGATCAAGCCATATAGCCTCCTTGCAACCCTGTGTGGCTGCAACATACTCAGCCTCTGTGGTAGACAAAGCAACGCACTTCTGTGCGCGCGCGAGACATCCACGACACTGCACCACCTGCAAAGGTGAACACATAACCAGAAGTGGATCTCCTACTATCCACATGCCCTCCATAGTCTGAATCTGTGTACCCAAGTACACGCATGTCTCCTTTACCAAAGCAAATGCACATCTCCTTGGTACCCTTCATGTACCTCATGATGCACTTAACTGCCTCCCAATGCCTCTTTCCTGGATTAGCCATATACCGGCTAACAACGCCCACTGCAAATGCAATGTCTGGTCTAGTAGCTATCATAGCATACATAAGAATCCCAACTGCTGATGCATAAGGAACCTTGGCCATCATGGCCCTTTCCTCATCTGATTTGGGACTATCTGTGTGACTCAGTTTCACATATGGAGGCAATGGAGTACTCACTGCCTTCCCCCCCTCCATATTGAAACGCTGCAATACTTTTGTAACATACTCTTTTTGTGAAAGCCAAAGGAGTTTCCTACTCTGATCACGCGTGATGTGCATACCAAGAATATGACCTGCAAGTCCCAAATCCTTCATATCAAAGGCCTCATGCAACTTGGCCTTTAATGCATCTAGCTCATAAGTATTCTTGCTAGCCAATAGCATATCATCCACATATAGTGCCAAGATTATCAGGCTATTATCCTTAGCCCTTTTAGTGTAGAGGCAGTGATCAATTTCACTCCTTCTAAAACCCTGGGACCAAATGAAAGCATCAAACTTCTGATACCATTCTCTAGGCGCTTGCTTAAGACCATAGAGACTCTTCTTTAGCTTGCAAACTAAATGCTCTTTGCCCTTTTCTTCAAAGCCTTCCGGCTGCACCATGCAAATTTCCTCATGCAAATCCCCATGCAAGAAAGCTGTCTTGACATCCATTTGCATAAGCTCCATATCCTCTACTGCCACTAGTCCAAGCATGCATCTAAGTGTGGTCATCTTCACAACCGGAGAGAATATCTCATCAAAGTCCACACCCTTCTCTTGCTTGAACCCTTTAGCAACTAAATGGGCCTTGTACCTAGGCACATCATCACCTATGACCTTCTTCTTGTAGACCCATTTACATGGCAATGCTTTCTTTCCATGTGGCAAAGAAACCAAGTCCCAAGTCTTATTCTTCATAAGTGAACTCATCTCTGATTGCATAGCATACTCCCACTTGTGTTGATCCTCACGCATCATAGCCTCTCTGTAGCAAGAAGGCTCCCCGCAATCAGTAAGCATCACATAGTCTACCCCTGGAACAAACCTATCAGGCGGTCTAGACACTCTAGATGATCTTCTCAATGGCATGTCAGCTTGCTGTCCCACCTACATATCAGCCACATTTGGCTCATCATTTCCACCAATAGATGATTCATCATCTACCCTTAATTGTATACCTGTGGGAGTACTTGGTTGTACCATTTCTTGCACATTTGGTGCATGGACAGCTTGCTATCTATCAACATATGCAGGTGGATTCACATCCTGGAAAGTGATTCTCCTCATTTCCACATCCCTCATGGGTGCCTTATGCATCTTCTTCTCATTGAAGACCACATCATGGATGTGTATGATCTTCTTTGCTTCTGGATCCCAGAGACGATAGCCCATCTCTCCACTTTCACCATAACCTAGAAAGATGCATTTCCTAGACTTAGGATCTAGCTTCTTTCGAAGCTCTTTTCGCACATGTGCATATGCCTCATACCTAACTATACACAAATGAGAGTAAGAGGGCTTCTTGCCACTCCATGCCTCTTTAGGAATACCACCATCCAAACTCTTACTAGGTGATCTATTGATCACATGCATTGCAGTCTTCATTGCCTCAGCCCAAAATCCACCAGAAAGACTTGCATTGGAAAGCATGCATTGCAACCTTTCTTGAATGGTACGGTTCATCTTTTCTGCAATTGGATTTTGCTCTGGAGTACGAGGGGATGTGAGCTCCCTCTTAATCCCACGTGTATCACATAAATGCTGAAAGTCATGAGAGAGATACTCTCCACCATTGTCAGTCCATAGGCATTTAAGCATTCTACCTGACTGATTCTCAACCAAGGCGAGCCATTTCTGAAATACCTGGAACACATCACTCTTCCGAGCTATAGCATAAGCCCACACTTTCCTAGTTGCATCATCAATGAATGTCACATAGTATTCAGCCCTGCCTAATGACCGTGTAGGCATGGGACCACATACGTCTGAATGCACCAAATCAAGCATTTCAAACTCTTTCTTTCCCCTTATTTTATGGGCTGATTTAGTCTGCTTCCCATAGAGACAGTGCTCACAAAATTCAAAATCAGAGAAACTCAAATGCGGTACATAACCCAAACGGCATAAGAGTTTCATTCCATTCTGGCTCATGTGCCCCAACCTGCAATGCCACAAAGAAGTGCTTGGCTGCTCGGTTATAGCAACAACATGATCAAATACCCCTGATACATGTAAGGGATACAAAGTCCCACACTTGGCACCCTTGGCCAAAAGCATAGAGCCCTTTTGAATTTTCCAACTCTGAAAGCCAAAAGTGGTGTGAAAACCAGCATCATCTAGCTGGCCCACTGAAATAAGACTCTTGGTCAGCTTAGTCACATGTCTCACATGTTTCAAAACAAATGCAGACCCATTTGCAAAAGAAAACTTTATGTCACCTGCTCCCACTATGTCACATGCATAGTCATTTCCAAGATGCACACAACCTGTCTTTCCACTGTCATAAGTGGAGATCCATTCCCTATGGGGAGTAACATGGAATGAAGCACCAGAATCCAAAATCCAATCCTGGGAATATGCATCATCTGAAGTGGTAAGCAACTCTGCAGATAAACTAGACATGAAGAGAACATCATTGTCACTATCATGTGTGACTGCATTGATCTCCTCGATCTTCACTTTTCCTTTGTCCTCCCTTGGACTCTCTTCCTTTTGATTTGCACCCCCAATTTGCATTCTTTTTCTTATCCTTTTGCTCTCTTTTCAGCTTGTAGCAATCCTTTTTCATATGGCCCTTCTTGCCACAGTGGTAACACTCAATGTTTCGTGCCCTGGATTTGCTACGAGACTTCCCTCTTTCTTGGGACTTCCCCCTGAACTGTGATCTGCGCCTTTGCACATTTAAGGATGCATCCTGCTTGTTGCCATCCATAGACTTCCGTCTAATCTCCTCGGCCAACAAGCTACCCACAACATCATCAAATTTCAGTACTCCACCAGGTGCAGAGTTACTGACAGCTGTACGGAAGGTATCCCATGAGGATGGCAATGAACATAAGAGAAATATTGCCTTAGTCTCCGCCTCAAAATTCATTTTCTGAGCCTGAAGCTGGCTGAAAATAATATTGAATTCATTCAAGTGAGAAGAAATGGAGACCCCTTCCTTCATCTGTAGCTCAAACAACCTCTTCATGAGGTAAACTTTATTAGAGGTAGTTTCCTTCTCATAAGTGGCACACAGTTTCTTCCACAAATCTTCAGTAGTCTGCTCATTTACTACTGTGAAATAAACTGACTCTGCAAGATGAAGTCTAATAGTAGACTTTGCTAATGCATCCAACTCATTCCAATCATCCTCAGACATATTTGCAGGCTTAGCTTCAATCCCTGCCAAGGGTTTAATCTGCTTCTTTTGAATAAGCACATCTCTTATTTGTTCTTTCCACAAAGAAAAGTTTGTCCCATCAAACTTTTTAATGTTGAAAAACTCCTTTTCAGACATGGAAGAGGATGCCATGATGCAAATAAAGCAAAATCCCAAATGCTAGTGCTTGCAAGAGAGAATCACACCAAATACTAGGTGCACCCGAATGTGTATGCCACAATAGAGTGAAATATCACCAAAATTCAAAGCTCAAAGCATCAAAAGATGCATCTGACTCATGTGCATATACTATGCATCCATATGAGCAAATCTGGCCCAAAAGAAAATGCCAATAAGTGCCAAATGACTCAAGCATAAACACCGTCCACTGGCATATGCATCAATAATATCTCATCCAAGAGAGCATAGCACTATTAGTGCATCACCTGCAATGTGTCAAAGCTGTCCCTCAGCATAAAATAGCATCCATGTGCAAAGCGTCCATTAAAAAATAGCATCCCACAAGGCAATTTGGGCCTATCAGCACATCCAACAAGGATCGCAATGCATCCAAATGGCCTATAAATCATCCACTGCAACCCAATGCATACCACGAATGAGCGCACACTGCTCAAACTGCAACCAGAGTGATCTGCATAAGGTATGCTCAAGAAATCATAGTCCCACGGTAATGAGCGCTACTGAAAATAGAACCTGAGATGCCTCAAAACATGGGCACCATCGCATAATTGGACTCAGTAAGAAAATCTGCAAATATCTCTCTTCTGCCAGAACTCCAAAATCCCAACCGATGAGTGAGAAATGGGAGTCAATACTTATCCACTGCCATGTGGCATAAATCTAAGGTTTCAAAACCTTAGAATGAAAAATGCATAACAGAGAGACGAAATCGAATACACAGAGATCTATAACTCTAAAAATCCTCCACCGAATCGTGCAAGAACTGATAGGTAGGGGTTTTTGGGCATCCAGAACGCAATGGGACAGACGGTTTTAGAAACCGTGGTCTCAATCACTGGGTCCAACACACGGACTGAAAAACGTTTTTGGAAACAGAGCTATCTGTAAACTCCACCGGAGTGCGAATGATGAGCAACATAGAAGTTTTAGGACCTCCTAAGTCCACCGGAACTGACAGATCTGCAAATGGTTGCTCCAAACTTGAGTTCCAATACCCGGGCAAAAAACGCAGGAACTAACATAGTGACTCAGAAATCCAATGAAATGATCCCAGATTCAGGAATGAAGGTGTTTCTAGGCTCCTGAAGTAATGTGGACACCAAAAGCAAGCAATAGTTGCCTCTACAAGTCAATACGGAGTCTCTATCATCGAACGGAACAGGGAAAAGCTCAAAAAACGACTTTTTTTTTGAAAACTCTTAACAGGCTCTCAAAACCACTTCGCAAAGCCAAAGTGACTTTTCCAAAAGTTCCTCCAAGGTCTCTGCACACTTGAATGCAAGTGAAGTCACCCACAAAGCTTCCCACAGAGCTTCTCCTTCCTCCCATAGAGCTGCTGAGCTTCAAGCATTCACGCACGCTCAGCTAGATCACTCGGGCTCTGATACCAGTTGAGAGTGCTCTCAACGGAAGCAAGAACAGAAGAAGGAGAGAGAGAGACAGAGAGCCACACAAGTTTTGGTGGGTGTAGAACCACCCTAATCTTCTTTTTCATTCATTTATATATGTATTTGAGTATTGTACATAACTGGGGTAAAGGCACAGTGACCTTTAACCCCCACAGAAAGTACACTCAGAGCTAAGACCCCCAATCAACTAAGTCATACTCTTTAAATGACTACATCTGTGAAATTACACTCAAAGTCAAGGATCCATGCCAGCTTTTATCCACATGACTTAAACCATATGCACTAGAGGCAAGAATCCTTGTCTTTTGTTGCACAAGCTAACATCCTTACCATTACTTCAGTCACCTATAACTCCTCATCCCCCTCCTTACAAGATACATCCCACATAGAATTCCTCTAGGTACATAACTTGTGGAGTTTCTTCCCTTTTTTGTTTTAATGCATCCACCTGTGATAGTCTTTAATTAAATTTCATTAACACTACAATGGATGTTTTCTATGTTTCACTATAGTACCCACATTCTCCCTTCTCAAAATTCCTATTACCTTGGTCCAATAGATGCCTCACTAATTGTGTCTCTTTTCTGTCTAAGCATGAACTTCAATTTGGTACCACTTTCCTTTCTCCTCTTCTTGCACTTTTATTTGACACTACTTTCCCTTAATGTGAAATTGCCACAAGGGATGCCTTGGTCATTCCTTCAGGTGACCCATCCTATTTCCATAATTGCTCTCTTCATGAACTAGTTGGTTTATGTTATCAATCCTTCCCTTAAAATAAGGTAACTTAAGGTACGATGCATCTTGTCATGAATTACAATAGAAGAAAACATAGGTTACAAGACAGAAGGAGGTAGAAAGGTTGAAAACCTTGGTCAAGGTACAAGGAAGAGGCTAAAAGTAGAGGAAATAAATGGTATAAAATCCAAAGGACAATGGAAGAACCATCTGCAACATTTGTGGAGGAAGAAACAAAACCCTAAAAAACATCTCCTAATAGAGCACAAGGCCTTAGAGACAAACGATGCAGGTATCCAAGCATTGCCATCAAAATAAAGAATATGAGCTATGGTCTCAAAATCGGTGGGAGCATTTGAGGTAGCGACATCAAAGCATTTGAAACTACCAAGATTATGTCTTTAGAAACTTTATGCTACATCCAAGGATTCATTGAGTGACAAATTTTCAACACCTTGGGAGTTGCATGCCCAAGAGAGCATACTATATAGCTTAAGGGACAATACTCTATAAGTTAAGAGATGGATTGAGCAATGTGAAAGGGGTGTAGAAATTAGATCAGCTAGCTACAATTAGGGCGACATTAGCTATGTTACTTTCCTCTTTAAAAAATATGAAATAGCTTAGGCATACAACATCAAAGATGTTGTTGATCAAAAGGACCAACATGATTCTAGTGATTGGCTATTGAGTGGAAATGATGTAGCCTAATGTGGAGCTTATGGGCATCAACAAGCTATAATACAGAGAGAGACAAGATCAGTGAACAAGTCATTGTTGATATATTGACATTGTTCACACTTACACAATTGTCCCTCCAATCTAATTCTTTGTCCAAAAACATTATGCCTGTTTCTTTTCATTGCATCATTGTGAACCTAAAGAAATAGCTAGAGAGAGCGAGAGCGAGAGAGAGAGAGAGAGAGAGAGAGAGAGAGAGAGAGAGAGAGAGAGAGAGAGAGAGAGAGAGAGAGTTTTTATTTTGCAAGCGACAAGCCTAGTGGTTGAAATGGAAATCTATTATGTTGGTCAACTCTAGGCTAGTTTAGGACAACCACCAAGGTATTTGAGGCCAACAATTGAGCTAATTTACGATAACCTTCAAGCTACTTAGAACCATCATGCTAGTTTCTAGCCATCAGGCTGGTTTAAGCCAAACTTGTTCTACTTTAGGACAACCAATGGGTTCGTTACAACCATCATGTTGATTCTAATAAATTCTAACCACTAGGTTGGTTAGGAACCTACCACTTGCTTAGGCCAAACTTTGAGCTACTTTAGGACAACCACTAGGGCAGTTACAACCATTGTGGTGATTCTAAACACTAGGTTGGTTTAGGAACCTATAATTGGCACATTAGCTAGGTGGTTCAAACAATTGGATTGCTAGGCTCATGAATATATTTGGCATGAATCAATTGGAGATGAATCAAAGCCACCATGAATTGCACTTATAGCATCTAGTTTCTACCATTGGTGGCTCACTACATGGCTCAAGACACTACCAACCAAGTGTAGCTCAATAAGCTTCAGGTGGAACATGATTTGCTGAAGGAGGCCTTCACATCCCTCTTTGAGGCTCAATGCTTTCTTCCTGGTCAAGCCATAGGGTGGAGCTGAGATAGAAGCCACAGATCTAGTAGTCGATGAAGTCCAAGATTGGCAAGGAGGTGAGTGGAACCATGACATTAAGAATGTAGAGGACTATTGTTGAGCAAGCAGCTAGAGAGGTTGGAGGGAGGAAAACTGGAGGCTGCCTAATTAAAGCTCATGTCGACAAACAAGGGATCCTAAGAGACTGGAGGGAGGAAAGCTGGAGGCTACCTAATTAAAGCTTATGTCAAAAAAGAAAGGATCCTAAGAGCTTAGTCAGTTAACTGCTTGATGCAAATGAGTCCCTTGGATGCTTGAATCATCTAAGAGCCTCCTAGATGCTTGAATCATCTAACCCCTATATCGTAGAGTCGAGTTAGAGCAACAAGATACTAAGAAACCAGAAAGCTTTGTAGATAGATTAGTTCTCAGGGAAAGCCTGAGACTGACATAACTTGAGAGAGTAAGGCATTGAAGAGGAACAACAAAGTCAACTCATGGGCTAGTGATGATGAGGAACGTGGTGAAAGATGTTGAGACTATATAGGTAAAAAGCAGTCCACCTTGCATAGCACATCTCCTCAACCAGCCCCCAAACCTAGCTCCCCCCTCCACACCTCCCTTACCTACTCACCCCCTCTATCCCCCCTCTTGTTGTATTGACGTCAACCTTTAGCTGCGGCCTCCAGCCTAGAGCTCACAGTGAGATTTTAGCAACCTAATTCCTTCAGTGGCATTGGCTTGAAATGGGAGTAATTCCTCTGCTTTGCACTCCTTGGTCCCCATTTTATAGGTTTCAAACTAGTTCATTGTAGCTTCTCTTGCACTTGGTTGCTTATCCGTATAGAAGAAGGTCGATGCCTTACCTCTGCCACCACTGCAGCTTTCTGCTTCTAGTTTCTCCCATGCTACATAGAGAGTATGGTCTTCTAATTCTTTCCTTAGATGGAAAAAATTACTCGAGATGAAAAGCATGGAGAGGGTGGGCCTCTCTCTGGCCTACAATAGAGATGCCATCGATTGTAGAAACAATTGGAGATGAAAAGGGCAAATTAAAGGAATTTATGAGTGATCCAAGGCACATAGCAACAAGCCAAAAAGGGCACTACCAACATCAACTAAAAACAAAGAAACCCAATAGACAAAAGATTTAATAAGAAGATTTATATAGGTCATTCAACAGTCATTATCCAAAATTGTAATAGATAGAGCAAAAAGATCTAGAAAAGTCAAACATGCAAAAAACACACATGTAGGAATGTGCCAAAAAGCTAAGAAGGCCAATGCCAATGTTTGCTAAGCTAAAGTACTACAACCATGTAGAAATTCACAAAGCAATCTCCCCTGATTCTTCAGTATCTATTGGAGGTGATGGTGGCTATGTATAGCAAGGATAGAGACAAACTACTTGCCTATGATTTTCAAAAAGCATCTAATAAGTGTCTACTCTAGTACCACTAGTTGTAATAAATCCTCTAATTCTAACCTTTTCAACTGTCATTCATTTTTCATGCATTTAAATAAGCATTACAATTAGCTTGTTAGTTCTACTTTTGGGTTAGTTCTCATTTTTATTCTCACTAGCTGTGTTTCGCATTCTAACTTTGGCTTCAACATATTAGACAATATTTTTGGTGCTTTCATATTTTTAGTTTGGGTAGCGCGATTGTTAAAATATTTGTCTCGTTGGTCACATTTGAGGATAAACAAATCGATTTGTAAGACAATGAATGAACAAAGATGAATAGTCAACAACATTATAATTACAATGAGATAATTCTGAAAAGGTTGTGCACTATTTGGTAGTATCATTTTACTAGTCACATCATTGGGGTAAAATCACAATTAGGGATTGGAAATTTCTCATTCCCAAGTGACACATTCTATTACACATTATGCAGACCCTATATGTAACATAAAATTCAAGTCATTGGGAAAGGTCTAACTCTGATGCATTATACATTTTGAGGGAGGAATACCACCACCTCTCCACCCACACTTTGTGTGGGTGCACTTAAAATTAGTCAATTCCAAAGGGATGGTTACCTCTACTTGACCTTCCCATAAATCGCAAACTTTCTTGGCCTATACATGATTCTTTTATGCCCCCACTATTTGAATTACCTCCCGCTACATTGGATGCTAGCCTATTGATGGTATAGATCAATATGGAGGAGAATCATTGAGGGTAGAAGCTTCTAAGCTATCCACAAGAGATTGTTTGCATGTGTGTTATGGTGGTTCATGGGAATATATCTACATATTTTACATTCTATGTTCGTATATAAATTCAATTAAACATCCTATTCTATGTTGTCATCTGTTGTTTGTGCCTTTTGGTTCCTCCATCGAAACAATATTCCTTGTACCACACCTAGTTTTGATAATAATGTTAGAAGATCGTTACTACTCTAATTCATCTTTTTGATTAAAATATCCTTGACTTTGCAACCTAGGGGTTAACCCAAGAGTATGTAAGCATACCAAGTGGTTCAAATGGAGGGATTTTTTCTTTAACAATTTAAGATAAATTATAGAAAAGTATATATGGGTTTTTCAAATTGAAATTTGGAAAAAACCAAAAGTTTGTATAGAAAAAAGGCTCTTTTTATCCATGCAAAATTTACAAAAGATAAGGGATTTTAACAATACCCTTCACATGCACATCATATCTAGGGTTTCTTAGTAGTACATCCCCCGAGATTAGAGGGCCCAAAAGACCTTGTGCCCGTGTGTGTGTGTTTAAAAAATAAAACCTTTTAACAACACGACACACAATGCTCAAATAAGGGTAGATAAGAAATTTATTATTTTATGGGTGTACATAAAATATGTATACAATTGGTACAAAAACATCTCGAATCCCTCAAGTAGTCTAGGCTCCGAGGTCAAGGTCCACTTACCTGCCACCATCCAAACAAAACAATGTGTTAGAACATCATATTTTTGTGAGGGAAGAAATGTAATTGTTAGCAAAAGTGAGAGAGGGAGAAAGAGAGAGGAGTGCACATGATATAGCTACTTGTACATTAAGTGTATTATGAACATGAAGATATACATGTGAACCCCTTAGGGTTAGGGTTTGCCCCTATGCCCTATGTGGATAGTGCAATTTACACTATCTTTAACACCCCCTCTTAAATTGCACTAGGTAAGTAACACCGCCTCTTAAATTACACTAGGTAAGTAGAGGGTGCATGTATAAGACCTTTTGTGGATTTTGTTTGGTGCATATGCTAGCATCCAAAACTGAAAAAGAAATCAAAGAAGCATGTGCGTATGTGAGCACAGTGACTAGCGGAAGCATGTACAATGAGTATAACTTATGATCCTATACATAATGTGGATTTCCCCTCTTAAGCTGTGAGTCATCCTTCACCTTTGGGAATAAAACCCAAAAGATAGGCTGAAAGAAGAGGAAGGAAATATGTAGAAAGTCAAGTCCACCTAGATCAAAGACTGGTCAATCAAAAGATGACTGTGTGAATAACAATGTGTATGGTTGCGTACTGAACATGTCATGAGTCACCATGGATTATGCAACTGCTCTATGGAAGAGGCATCCAGATGTGAGGCTAGTCAATGTAGCGATGGAGATGTGATCGGGTAGGTTGTGACATATGAGGGTGTCACCAACCCAAAAGAATTACCAACAATGCCGGATGTATGTTGCAGTGGTATAATCTCTGTCGAATGCTGTAGGGTCAAAGAAAACTGCATAGTCGATGTGGACAATGATCCAAGGGCTGAAAATCTAGGGCCAAAGGTGCAGGTTTGATATGCTACTCTAGTAATGAAGAGGCCTGTACAAATGACAAGGTATTCATGAGCTGGAGGTCATCTAATGTGTGCATGGCTAAACATCCATCGGCATGGGAT